>NC_090223.1:27107924-27407924 GCF_024489055.1 Chanodichthys erythropterus | reverse complement strand
CTCTTCTTTCTCTCTCTTTCTCCAGATGGTAATGTTCTCTTTCTCGTCCCTGTGCAGACTCAGCTCCTGTATGGAAGGAGATTTATGGGGGCCCTTCGTCTCAAAATCACCACTCTGAGTCCCCGCACACACCGGGGTGTGTGTGGGTGTGTTTGACGGCGTATCTCAGTGTTGCAGCTTGTGTGTGTGTGTGTGTGTGTACATTCTACCCTGCTGTGCATGTGCACGCACACACTCTAAAACACACTTGTAACCACACAAACATACTGCAAACAAACAGGGGTGTATGGCAAATACGAGTGTGTGCGTCACAGGCAGGAGGTTTGCATGTGTGTGTCTGTGTGTGTGTGTGTGTGCGCTCATCTGCAACCTGCTTGCTCTCTCATTTTCAATCTCAGCCCAATTAATTTAGCAGAATTAATCTCTCGCTGTGCACAGCCGTTCCTACCACACACACACACACACGACACAAGGCACAGTCAAACATGAAATAGTGTCTCATGCCACCATCCATCTGGCATCTTAACACACACACACACACACACACACACACACACATGCATGCCCACACCCCGGTGACATTTGCAGATTGGGAGTGTGTGAGAGATGGGGGAATGATTTCCTCTCCTAATGAAGAACTTGCTGTGTTCTTGCGGGCGGAAAGCAAAGGGCGGAGGAGATGAGGATGTTTTTTAGACCCTCGTTTCACTGTTTCACTTGATGTGTCTAATAGCAAATACACTGACATATGGCCTCGGATGGATGGATGGATGGATGGATGGATGGATGGATGGATGGATGGATGGAGGGATGGAGGGATGGATGGCTCTCAGTAATCAAAATTCTACATGCTGATTGGTTCATGTTTCATCAGCTGTCTGATTTTACTGGTCAGGAAAGTACAGGCCTGGCACATAAAACAGAATCTCAGGTTTTACAAAGAAACTGTCTACTAAGACATGAATATAGGCCTAAAAGTAACTGTATATTAGGATGTCAGTGTCTGCCCAATGCTATTGGGTCATATGGAACGAGCAGCACAATCAAATTAGATAACACAAGTCAAAACATGTAGAACAATCAAAGGGATATATGTTTTCTATATGTCAAGTTGACCAGTTAGAAGGTGAAGTGACTTTGTCCCAAACCATTTCTACAAAGATATGCTGCAAAAAACAGGGATGTACAGTACCAACATTGAATTGTGGCCAATATGATGAGCTAATAATTATTTTCATGTTAAAATTGAAAAATCGATAAAAGGGCTGATATTATAAATCCATACTACTTTATTTTAATTTTCCTCTTAAAAAAAATAAAAATGTAAATAAATAGTTTTATGTTATATATGCAATGCTATTAAGATTACATACAGTATAAAAGGTGTTATTAAAATCAATCGTCCTTTTAAGCTAATTTTAACAATAATCTAAATCTTAAAAGATTTTATGGGAAAAAAGATATCCAATATTGACTAAATATATACAGTACCGTTCGAAGTTGGAATTTTTTTTCTAATTAATATTTTTATTCAGCAAGGGTTGATTAATTTTATCTAAAAGTGACAGTAAGTGCTTTTACTTGGTTAAAAAAAATGTATATTTCAAATGTCATTCTTTTGAACTCTACTCAAAGAATGTTGAAAAAAAAAAAAAAAAAAGTATGACTGTTTCCACAAAAATATTTAGCAGCAGAACAGATTTTGACATTAATAATAATAAGAAATGTTCCTTGAGCAGCAAATCATCATATCAGAATGATTTCTGAAGGATCATGTGACACTGAAGACTGGAGTAATGATGCTGAAAATTCAGCTTTGATCACAGGATTAAATTATATTTAATTTAATTTTATTTTACTTCAAAAACATTAAAAACAAAAATGTACAGACCCCAATCTTTTGAATGGAAGTTATTTTATAAAATTATAGTAGGACAAAAAAAAAACAACAACCATTATGATACTGACATATTACGCATCCCAACAAAAACCAAGAGTTAACTAATCAAGTTATGTTGAAATCAGACTAATCTCCTGCCACATGGAACATGTGGTTCTGGCTCAACACAGCATTCTGCTGTTACGATGCCTCCTCCAAATTAAATGTCTGAGGGGGTCTGCATGGCACCCAGCTGTCCTGCCCAATGTCACTATGCCAGGCACAGTCTTGCCCGCTCACCATGCCAGCAGTTACCCTGGCAACCCCAGCCCAAAGCCTGCAAACGCTCCCTTACAGAGAATGAAAGAAAGGAAAATAATAGGGGGAAAAAAGAATGTTAAAATGATATTTAAATGTAACATTTAGGAATTGCGCCACTTGTTTTATAGGAAAATGTATTTAAATGGCTTCCAAATGAGCACCAGAGCCCTGAAGATCACAAACGCTAACCAGGAGGCCACAGGTCTGACACATTTTAAAATTAAATACCTTAAATATAAAATAATTCTGATCACCAGCAGTGGAAAGCAATGACGGACAATTCAAAAACATCCAATAAGCAATAATAAGAAAAAAACAATGAACTGTATCAAGGGCCAAGAGCACTTTACACAGCCAAATCTGATGCTTACACATATTAAATCATAAAAACACCTTTAAAAAGTACAGAAGCCTACCGGTATCCTGTATAAATATAAGACTCAAACATAATAACTTAATATGTCACAATATTACAAAACATTTATATGTGCTGGTTCTGTCCAGCAGAAATTTGTCTAGAGCATGAAGAATCCTAAATATAAAATGTTTTCACAACATTTTATTTGTCTTTTTATTGTATTTAAACTACCATGATACTTTTTTTTTTTAACAATATATTGCCACAATAGTGCTTTTTAATTTATGGTTACAATTATCCCATATTTTCTTTACAATTATGAATATTACAACAACATTTTAGTTTTAACTCTATCCGACTCTAGCCGATTATGTTTTAAACTTACTTTAAGTGACACAGGTAATGACTGCCATATCAATGATATCTGCTCTAAAATTTCAAAGCTTTAGGCTAAACAGAAATCAAAATGGTGGCTCAATCTGAATAAATGATCAGAAACCAAAGAGTGTCACAATCATCCCTGCTCTCCTTTTACTTCAGCATTTGGCGAACTTGAAAAACTTTAATATTTCATCTCTGGTTAGCTAAGTCAAAGCAGAATTACTTTATTAAGCATTATAAATAAAAGGCAAACATTGACAACTATTGTCACATCACAAGAATTGGCAACGAATAAGAAGGGAAAGCTGATTTTCAAATCCCAATTGCCTTTCCAGTTACATTTAGCAATTTCAGCACACAAAACTTAAACCAAATGCAAAGCAGAGAGGCACTAGTGCTAATTTCATCAACGGTCCACCAGACACTGCTGACATCTAGAGTCCACACGCTGCTATTAACATGCTGCCTTCATTTCTGATTAACAATCACTGGGGGCCAAAATTCTCCTGAGCTTTCATAGTCATTGAGCTGTTAAAACAAAGCACTGTGATTTTAATCTGGGTTTTTACTGAGATTCACTTGATTTCATTTGTAATTTGATTCTTTGAAGCAACTTAATTGGATTGTTTTTTAACTCAGTGCTCACACCGAAATAAATGCAAAGTGCGAATCAGAACGGATTAGCATTGGGCGCCACTCCAATCAGAACAACGTGTTCCCGTTCCACCGTCCTAAAATATCCTCGCAGCAGTCCAGTGGCCTAGACATTATGGACCGGGCATTACGGCCTCAGGACAACTTCCTCTTGCTTTCAAACTCTCCACGTTTGAAGTCACAGCACGCCCCGTTCACAAACATGTCTCGGGGGTGAATAAAAGCCAGATCACAGAGTTTCGGTTAATGAATAGAAGGAATACGAGGTTCAGCGGGTTTGCGGACGAAAATAGTTAACCTGTGTGCCGTCAGGCTTTCAAGAAGGGTCCCGAGGGTTGATCCCACCAGAGATCACAGCGCTGCCTGGTATGCACCATTCATCTTATTGTTCGGGCCACAAGAAAAAAAGCCAGCAAGGACATGTTTATATGTGAAAAACGAGTCTAGATTACGAGCTTCCGTCCTGCAATTTTCCAAACGCCATGTTTTAATGGGTATAACGGTATGGAGGGGATGTTAGGTTCTTCAGGGATGAACGGTTTCACCACGCGTCGGACCATAAATGCCTCTGTGCAGTAAGGACGGACCCGTTTAGTGTCAAATATGATGCTCGAAGCATCATGATTCATTCCAAATCAGCATCTCGACCCACACTTTCCCTTAAAACACCTCCAGGCCTCTGTTTAGAAACAAAAGGGATGATGGAAGATAGATGCGCAGGTGCATGCTGAGATGAGATAAGCCAGGAAAGACAGGCGGGAAACTAGCATGAAAGAGAGGAATTAAAGGAAAGCATTAGAGGAGGAACAAGAAAGAGCATTCCATCAGTAGGCACGGAAGGGCATTACACAGCGCTTCATTTTTCCTCCCGACCTCGCAACGACCCCGCCGCTGATGGGGTGAAGAGCAGGTGGAAAGAGAGAGAGGTATGAGAAATAGGGCTTTTAGGAAAAGCCGGCAGCATGCTAGTTAAAAATATCTCTAAGACGATGCCACATGGTGCGTCTGTGATGTCAGATGTTTACCAGCGGCTTCGCCAACATGCTCATTAATACGTCGGAAAACTAAAAGGATAATAAGAGGAGAAGTGCATCCGTTTCCTGGTCATATTCTCTTTCTCTTATACAAGAATGGTGCTTTTTCTGTCCCTTTTCATTCGCATTTATTCATGTATCCTACTTTTACTGGTGCTGGCAGCCTCACGCGCATACAGCGTGCTGCATCGCATGCCCTCGGGGACTGAGTGTGATTGAGAATGGGGGGTCTGCCATTGCCCTGCCGTTGAACCCGCTTCATTCCTCCTCCCGAAAACACACGCTATGAAACCTCATCAGAAATTGCAGCACCTTGCTGCAGCTCTCTCGATTTTGACCTCTCCCGCTGAGTCCCATGCGTACAGACGCGTCACAATTGGCACGCCGAGAGATGGTTCCACTGCTTATTCGTTCTTTACCTTCATCTTTCACTGCTTCTGAAAGGGACAAACACTCTGGTGTGGCACCGCATGGGGTTGCACGATTAATTGAAAACCGAAATTGCGATATGGCTTAATGTAGTGTTGTCAAAAGTACCGACTTTGCTACCAAAGATTTTATTGCAATGCTTTTAGCGCTGTTGAGTGGATACGTGAACACCTCTGATTGGCCATTGTGTTCATGTGCTCAATGATCAAGGCACGGGAGCGTTGAGTTTGAAAGCGGGAGCGGGTGTATCAGTTTAAGCGCTTGGTGAAGTGCGTCAAAAATGTCTTTTTAGGCTACAACCTGTTTTTGAAGCATTGATCATTGTAGCCAATCACAGACACAATAAACACACATGAACAATGGCCAATCAGAGGTGTTTACGAATCCACTCAACAGCACTCAAAGCATCACATTTTTAAAATTTCAGTACCGACGTGGTGCCAAAGTCGGTACTTTGGACAACACTAGCTTCATGCGACTATCAAATCGCAAAGGTTGTGATTTCATTGAATAAATTCATTGAATGCATTTGGAAATGCAACATGCGCATTCTTCACATACTTCTAATGAGAAGCGCTCATCAACAAAACTCCCTGTGGTTTTTCGTCAAAGTAAAATTGATGGTTTAATGATTGAAAATGACGAAATTACGTAATTGTAATTTTACAGTTGTTTTGGCCAAATTTTGCAACCCAACAAACCTGGATTTTTTCACATTGTAAAATCACATTTGCTGTTTTTTAAAAACTGCAATTTGATTTTTTTTTTTTTGTTTGTTTCTCCAAATCGTGCAGCCCTAGCACCGCATCCCTCATGTCAGTAGGCCGGGCATCACAGTGGTGTGGATGACAAAATTAGCCTGGCCCTGTCAACCCTGCACACTTAACTGATAGAAGACCATTGGAAAAGTACTTCATCCTTCGACGTCGCTCCCCAGGGGAGCGAGTTACAGATGCTTCTGTGAAGTCGTAAGGGCGGTTTAAAGTGGACGCGAGTGGCTGTGGCCTAATGATGCCTGTTTACGCTGCTGTCCTCCATCTGTAATGATTAGAGGCAGGATAGATGAGCCCTTGGGCACTGCCACCGAGCCAATCAGACCCCACGGATGCAACCAACACCCTACGGTGGCTCGGATGGGACATGAGGATTCTGACCGTCAGATGACCCTTGAATCTGACCGCCGGGTGACCCCGGTAACATGCAAGTCAGACACAGGCCAAATACACACGGCCTACTAATTTGAATGATCAGACTAACTGATCACCACTTGTATGTCTTTTTAGGAACATTGTAGTGCTTTTAAGGGAAAGAAGCACCCCTATGCCTCTGACCGCCAGACGACCCGCATTGCGTTCCGGGTGAATTCGAGGTCATATGAATATTAATCGAAGTGTGTGAAAATTCTGATGTATGCGGTGGGAACTGTAGGGTAAAAATGACATACTGCTACTCTGATGTAATCTTTGGTCTAAAAGAATTCAACGAATCAAATCCAAAACTATCTTTCAATGGAAATGTCTGGCTTGCATTCAAATAAACCAACAAAATTAGGGATGGACAATATTAAAATTATTGCTGATATCACAGGCCATTAGATCTAATTAATAACAATAAAAAAATAAACCAATACATATCATATAAAATTTAAATATTTTGCAAATGTTTTAAATTGTTTCAAATGCCACAGGTAAATTTAGTCATCAAAAATGTACATTCATGTTAAGATTTGAAAAAATAACCATTTATTGTACAATTATTATTATTTTTTTTTTTTACTAAAGTATTATTACATTTGTAACTTTTTATTATTTAAAATTGTAATTTTTAAAGCTATCTAAATGGCAATATAGGTGCATTAAAAAAATTTGATATTGAATATTTCGGATAGTATTTATTCGATATTGACCAACACTGATGAGCTAAAAAAAACTTCAAATATCACCTGAGAGCGAAAATTGTACCAATTTATTATACAATACAATACAAGTTTATTTATATAGCACATTTAAAAACAACTGGTGTTGACCAAAGTGCTTTACAAGGCAAAAGAAGTCGACAATAACGACAAAATTTTAAGCACTAGAGAAACAATAAAAGTAAAAAGAATAAAAAAATAAAAAATAAAAGAGAACAGCTAGTTACAAAAACAATTAAGGCCAATATGAGTCACGGGATATTGAAAGCCATGGAAAAAAAGTAAGTTTTCAGGGCAGATTTAAAAGTTGACAAGGTTTGGGCAGATCTGATGTAGGCTGGAAGGCTATTCCATAACTTGGGGCCGATGGCCGCAAATGCGCGATCACCCCTGTTTTTAAGTCTGGTTCTAGGAACATAAAGTAATTCAGAGTTCCTAGATCTAAGTGATCTAGACTGAGAGGATGGAAGCAGTAATTCAGATAGGTACTGTGGCGCTTGGTTCCGCAAGGACTTAAAAACAAATAACAAGACTTTGAAGTCAATTCTGTATTTGACCGGTAACCAGTGAAGCGAAATCAGAACTGGTGTAATGTGATCATTTTTACGCTTCCCTTTGAGGAGCCGGGCTGCAGCATTTTGGACTAACTGTAAGCGTGAAACACAAGACTGAGAGGCACCAATATACAAGGAATTACAATAGTCAAGGCGAGACGTCACAAATGCATGCATGACAGTTTCAAGATTCTTACCAGACAAAAAGGGCTTAACCTTTGCTAAAAGACGAAGATGATAGAAACAAGACCTAACCACAGAACCTATCTGCTTATCAAGTTTAAGACTGTTATCAAGCAAAACCCCCAGATTCCGAACACAGGTGGTACTGTAAGGTAACAAAGTATCGAGATCAACATCATGAATGCTGCGATCATTTGAACCAAACAAGATAATTTCAGTCTTGCTCTCGTTAAGACTTAAGAAATTACTAGCAAGCCAGAGTTTCAATTCGTCTAAGCAGTCAAATATTGGCTTAAAGGCAAGCTTATCATCACGCTTTATAGGCAGATAAATTTGTGTGTCGTCAGCGTACAGATGAAAAGATACACCATATTTAGATAAAATAGAACCCAAAGGTAACATGTAAAGATTAAACAGTACCGGGCCAAGAATAGAGCCCTGAGGGACACCAGAACTTAACTGTTTGCTAGAGGAAGAATGGTGCCCAAGGCTGACAGAGTAACTCCTATTTGTTAAATATGAGCGAAACCATTGGAGCACCGTACCCCGAAGGCCCACACATTTTTCTAAACGTAATAAGAGAATGTTGTGGTCAACCAGGTCAAAAGCAGAGCTAAGGTCTAGCAAGACCAAAGCCACAGACTGACCAGTATCGGTGGTAAGCATTACATCATTCATAACTCTTAAAAGGGCCGATTCAGTGCTGTGATGAGCTTTAAAACCAGATTGAAATTTCTCGTGAATATTGTTATCATTCAAAAAAGGCAAAAGTTGGCTCAAGACCACTTTTTCTAAAATTTTTGAGAGAAAAGGTAAATTTGAAATTGGTCGAAAATTGCTCAAAAGAGTAGGATTCAAATTTGTTTTTTTTTTTATGCATCCTTAAACATTTTATTTAATTATCAAATTATTGCATTGGTTTCATTTTTTATTATTTAAAATGATCTTTTTAAGGCCATCTAAATGGAAAAATAGGTGCATCCAAAATAAATATCCATTATCCAATATTTCAGTTTTTATTCAATATTAACCAATACTGATAAAATTATAATTTCAGATATCATCCAAGAACCAAAATGGTACCAATTTATTATTATCAGTCTAAAGGATGTGCAGTTTCTTGAAAACTAGAGGACTAAGGTTAACAAGAATTCCAAAAGGTTAACAATAAATTTCTGACATATTCTTTTCTGATTAACCCAACTCTACATCATATGACAATCTTTGTTGTCTGCCATTCTATTTGTAACAGGAGCTGCTGCATGCAAGTTTAAGACGTATATCCTTAAGGAATTGTACGATTGTTGTGCCATAGAGTTGGAGGTGAAACATTCAAACAAGCGCTTCTGTGCATCACATGGAGGTCAACAGCAATAATTTGGGTCAAGCCATTACACCTTATGAATGTTGCTAAACATTCGGGCTTTGCAGCATGATGCTGACTACAGAGTGACCTATGATGACAGACTGAAGCCATAGTGTTTGAAACCTTGCTGAATCATCCACAGCGTTTTTGAACGTACTCCGATGACTGCCGAATGACCCCAGGATCCAGGTCATGGCGGGGGCAGATATGTATTAGAATAGTGGAAACTAGGCAACATCGTCGATTTGCTACTGCTGCTTTGGGAAAATGCCTTGTATTTGACCGGTAGACGACCTCTGTGTTGATGTGGAACGAGAGGTTAATTTTAGGCTAGCAATCTGAATACCTTCTAAAGAAATAATCATTCTTTTCTTAACATCAACAGCTTTTCCAGGCTGTACGTTAGGAATGAAATCGAACTAAGTCATCAAATAACAATACAAAAATAACACAAAAGTAATCTCAAATCCAATCAACCTAGTTCAGAAATATGAGACAAAAGTATAATCTCACACACTGAAACACAAGACCTGCTCTTTGATGATAGCGACCAACTGAACCATCTTCGTGGCTTCAGGGTCTTGAACACACCACTGATGTTGACCAAAATGTGACCTGATGTTGACCGAGAGATGAACCGAGGCCGCAGACTGACCCCTCTGTCGCCATGGCCGCCAGCTGACCTCCGGAAAGGTCACAGAGATCACAGCCTGCGGTCAGATCAACGCTGGACACAAAGAGTCAGTGAGAAGAATGAGAAAAGAAACATAGGGAGCGAATAAGAGAGCAAAAGAGAAAAGGAAGACATGGGGTCAGAGGTCACTATCTAAGCTCTTCCTTTCTCCATTTCATCATCCACAGTCCCTCCTTTCTCTCTTCTGTGCCCTCATTTTGATTGACCTCTGACTTCGACGTGTGTTTCGGGCAACGCTTGGGCTGACCTGACCATGAACGCATCCCACTGTTTTTGTATTCACTGAAAATTCTGATCGAAATGTTTGGAAAACAAACTAAAGGAAAATTAAAACTAAGTAATCAGCTTAAAGTAAAGAAAGCAAACTCTTTTTGAGTAAATTACTGATAAATATCAACTTAGTTTAATTTGTCAATTTCAGTTTTAATAGCAAGATTACTGTGTTAATTTAATATATTTAAAATAGTTATATTTTATACTCCAAACCAATACCTACATAATATTATTCTCAACATGGATTTAATTTAAGCTATGGAGACTTAAAAAAAAAATTGAGTGCAATGATTTCCAACATTTCTTCAAGACAACAAGTTCAGGTTTAGTACGACTAGTACAGAAGGCAGTCAACACAAGTTTGAAATTCACAACTGTATATTTTGAATATTTGAATATTCCTAAAAACAAGAAAAAATGACTAACTATTGGTTTTTAAACTATCAAAAAAAATCTATATCTGCCAGTGGGTGAGAAAAATTAACCTTAATACCAGATATATTCTCTGAAAATCATACGTAAATAATAAAATAAGTAAATTTGTGAACAATAAACACTGCGATTATTCAGTATTACAGTTTTGTGTTATAAATCATGTTTTGTTATTATGAATATATGAAGACTTCAGATGCAAAAGCCTCTAAGTGCCATTTGAAATTCACTCTAAAAAATGCTGGGTTAAAAACAACCCAAGCTGGGTTAAATATGGACAAATTCAGCAGGTTGGGTTAAAGTGCACATATTATGCCCTCTTTCACAAGATGTAATATAAGTCTCTGGTCTGGTCAAGTTTCAGCTTAAAATACCCCACAAATTTGCCCCTATTTGGGGGTGAGTAAAACATGCCTGTTACTATATTGCTATATTGCTGGCTAAAAAAAATAAATACAAAATTAGTTGAAAAAAATGGCTGGGTGAGTGTTTTATTATAAAATTTTATAATAAAAGCATTTTTATCAAGCTTGTATGTTTATGTTCAGTTATTTCATTTTAATGGCAATGAAAAGGATCTATTAATTGCCATTAAAGTGAAAAAACTAAACATAAACATAAAAGCTTGATAAAAATGCTCATTTTAGAAGAAAATTTCAGATGGCATCTGAAGTCTTCATTCATATATATATATATATATATATATATATATATATATATATATATATATATATATATATATATATATATATATATATATATATATATATATACAATAAAAAATTAAAGCAATAAACAATATTAAATAATATTATAGCAATGATATTAAAGCAATAAAAAAAAAGTTATGTTCTGTAAAAGCAAATCATAAATCTTTTAAGTAAAATTGTATATAATTATCTAAATTGTATATAAAATATCTAAATATCCTAAAAACAAGATACATCAACAAATGACTCACTAAATAAAATAAAAATTTGCTTACATTAGTGTCTAAGAAATCAAAAACTAACATCAATTCAATAGAAATTATCTTAAAGTCTTAAATATTTCAAAATGTTGCTTTAAGTAAATGTATTGTTTTTCAAAGATATTTATGTTTTCCATTAAAATTCAGGAAAAAAATGCTTAAGAAAATTATATATTTTAGTGAATGGCTGTTTCAAATCAATAAAGTTTTATTTTATTTTATTTATTAAATATTTTCTCCATCATCATCAAACCTTAGCAGGTTGCAATCACTGATGATTGTATAATCCAACTAGATCAACAAGAACATGCTGTAAAATATAACTCCGAAAGGCATTTTAACAAATGATATTCCTCCTAAATATTCCTCTGAACTCAACCAACAAATCATGATGAGATCTGAAGGAATACAGAAATATCTAATCTCAGGTTGTCTGTATGATTCAATGCAGATGCAAAACATCACGGTGACCAAGCTGATTGCTTCTGCCGATGCATCTAAAATAAACATGCTGTTTAAAACCTAAATCAGGTTCAGATTATGGATGAAAAATATCAAAGAGACACAGAAGCAGGTATTCGAGATAGAAGATGGGCCCAAGAAGTAGAACGCCGACCTCTGATCTCGAAAGCACAGCAAGAAGGCGATAGATAAAGAAGTCGTGTTTGATGTGTACGCGCAGTACAGTGCCAGCTTTGGCTTTCTGCAGAAGAAAGAATGTTAAAGAGTTCAGCACACATGGACTATGGATATATTACACCTCGCCTCACAGCAGGAGAAAGGGAGGAAAAGCAGGATGGACAGAGAGAGAGGTGAGGGGGCAGAAATAAAGCAAAAGAAAAGAAGATATTGTCAAGAGGACGAGATGGAGATGAGGAAAGAGTGGAACGTTATGAAGAGGATGGTTTAAATTGAGATGAAAGGCCCGGCGGAACAGAGGAACGCCGCTTCCCTCTGTGCCGCACTTATCACGGCCATTCCACACGCAGGTCTCGCAGGTCACGTATCTGTTACACTGTCTGGGAATGGCCAGGCTGAGCCTATTAAACTTCTGCTATCTTCATAGGAGGTGACATTTAGGAATCCCAGTTAGGGCGCCCTCTGCTGTGCACACAGACAATGGCACATATTTCATTTAAACTAATCTACAGATACAATAAAACACATCTCTAACTAGACAATCAGTGTACAATAAGGAAAAATATATATATATGACAGCATTATTGGGTATGGTATGATTGGAATTGAATTCCTTTTTTATCAATAAATACCCAAGAATGTTTAAATGCAAACTGGCAGAATATTTGCACATAATTGTATATTTATGTCATAACTACAAGGTGAGAAAGAGTTAGAAAAAAATTTACTTTGGGTATTATGGAAATATCCATGACCTTTATAATGTAATATCAAGATTTTAGGTTCTGATCTACAGGGTCAATGACAAAAAAGGCTTTCTGAGATAAAAGAAAAGTTTAAAACACATGCAACAAGCTCTTAAAATTGTCGTCAATGTGTGTATGTTGGTTCTGCACATTTTTGGAAAATGTTTAGTAATTTCTGGGAATATTTAACAATTTTAAAAATATCAAGTACCGAAATGCTTTCCTTGCACCTTGGAAAAGCACTGTTTTTCCATGAAAAAAACCCTAGAAAATAGTTTTTTTTTCTTTCTTCAAAACGTTATGTTAAATACCATTTTTTTTTTTAGTGATGAATATCAAGAAAATTTCTCAGGGATACTCCATCTAACCTGAGCGATACTTTTCATAAAAGGGTCAAGAAGTGATTTTTTGGTTTGTTCGTTTGTTTGTTTTTTACTTAATGACTTTGACACACATATGAATCACAAAATATTTATATTTGTATTAATATTAAGATATATTAGGCTATATTAACAATATATTTGACAATCTTAAGAATCAAATACTAAGAGCATTTGAAAGCTACATGATGCTGTTTTTTTCTTTCTTTTTTTTTTCCTTTTTTTTTTTTTAAATCACCACCTAGACATTTTTGGTCTGTAAGCAAGAACAAAAACAAAAACAAAAAAAAACTATTATAGCTAGTATTCAAGTAATCATTTTGCATAAATTCATTTTTGAATAACAAATGAGTATCACATCATACACCACTGCCCATAAATATGTATTTTTTTACATTTTACAATTTAACATCAAATTGTTTTAAATATATAAAATGGAAACATATAAGATAAAGTGTATATTTTAGGTTTTTTCAATCTCTTTTTATTTCACATTAAGCATGCAGCGTGAAATATTGTACACAATTTCTCAAATATTATAAGTTCATAAAAACAGAATATGTAATACTTATATAAATATACATTTAGAAAAATGTTGTGTAAATAAATAACACACCGAAGATAGGCTACTGCTGAAGCCGCGTTAAATTGATGCACTTGGGCTACTCCACAATTGCACAGTTCTCCTTCACGCCTCGTGCACCCCTCTTCAAAATAAACCATCTTTAATTCCACCGCAATAACCATCATTAGTTTTCATTTTAAACATTCCCTAATAACAGACAGTGCTAAATCTCACCAGTAAGTTCACGGTTTTACTCTCATATTACTCCCAAGCGCCATCTGGCAGTGAGAGGAGGTACCGCAGCCGAGGCGCAGCTCTGTCACCGTCTGCCTCAGCGGTAAATAACACAGGCCGCGATGGACAGTCGGGATTTTCTATTTCACGGTATGAAGGGCTCTATGGATGCATCTGACAAGCAGATGCTCTAGGCGGGATTACATTCCTCTGCCTCGATGATGGTGTATCGATTTTTATTTCCCCAACAGGCAGTGTAGATAACTCAACGTTAGCCGACCTAGGCTTCATCTACATCAGAAAATAGTATAGACTAAGCTGGAAATCTGAAGCATGTACCACTGAAATATTTCCTCTCTCTTTCCTTGTCCACTTTGTGAAATCACCTCAATGCAAAAAGTGTCGTGTTGCTAAATTGACGGCACGCTTATTAGGCGTCTGATTTCGTGTGGAATTTGACGAAGAGTGTATGAATGTTGTCAAATTCATCGTTTAATGTTCTTCATTTGGCATTATTTGCATTGTATGTTAGTTGTCAAATCATTTTTGTTCTGCATTACCTTGTGATTCTGAGCAGCAGGCAGTGGATGTGCTGCTCTCAGTCTCTTGTGTTCAGGAAATGAGCTGTTACGCTTCGCACCGGTAGGTGGCGCAATAACACAGCTTTTCACAAGTTTGGTGACTTTACTCCCGACACAAGGGGGCAGCACGTCCTTTACATCAGTTCACATCAAGTACAAGTAAATAAAGTTCAGAAATAACTTATATTTATTAAAATAGAGGGAAAAATAAAAGAAAATGAATAAAAGTAGGCAAACAAACTCATATGACAGTGGTTATATTAGAAAAAAATCACGTCAAAATGTAAATGATACAACCACTAAATGACATTAATATACAGTACAGTCCAAAAGTTTGGAACCACTAAGATTGTTAATGTTTTTAAAAGAAGTTTCGTCTGCTCACCAAGGCTACATTTATTTAATTAAAAATACAGTAAAAACAGTCATATTGTGAAATATTATTACAATTTAAAATAACTGTTTTCTATTTAAATATATTTGACAAAGTAATTTATTCCTGTGATCAAAGCTGTATTTTCAGCATCATTACTCCAGTCTTCAGTGTCACATGATCCTTCAGAAATCATTCTAATATGCTGATCTGCTGCTCAAGAAACATTTAATGTGTACAATTGTACAAAATATTTGTGTACAATATTTTTTTTTTCAGGATTATTTGATGAATAGAAAGTTCAAAAGAACAGTGTTTTTCTGAAATCTAATCTTTTTTAACATTATAAATGTCTTTACTGACACTTTTGATTGATTTAATGCATCCTTGCTGAATAAAAGTATTAATTTCTTTAATTTCTTTTCAAAAAAATAAAAATAAAAATTCTTACTGACCCCAAACTTTTGAACGGTAGTGTATAATGTTACAGAAGCTTTGTATTTCAGATAAATGCTGTTCTTTTGAACTTATTCATCAAGGAATCCTGAAAAAAAAAGTACCCAACTGTTTCAACATTGAAAATAATCATAAATGTTTATTGAGCAGCAGATCATCATATTAGAATGATTTCTGAAGGATCATGTGACACTGAAGACTGGAGTAACGATGCTGAAAATTCAGCTTTGCATCACAGGAATAAATTACTTTGTCAAATATATTTAAATAGTAAACAGTTATTTTAAATTGTAATAATATTTCACAATATTACTGTTTTTTACTGTATTTTTAATTAAATAAATGTAGCCTTGGTGAGCAGACGAAACTTCTTTTAAAAACATTAAAAATCTTAGTGGTTCCAAACTTTTGGACTGTACTGTAGATCAGTGGATACAAGCTTTTGAGGAATATGTATTTGTCCATCTCTCAGTCATCATTGCATTGCATTGAATTGTTTTGCCCCCACAATAAAACCTACAGAGCTTTAATCATACAATTAAGTATTTAAATGTCATCTTACATATTTTATTGGAAGATCTGGAGTGACAAGTGATATTTATTTTATGTAAGTTGTCTGCTATAATATAAAATTATATATATATATATATATATATATATATATATATATATATATATATATATATATATATATATATATATATCACACACAGTGTAAGAATTTAATCTTTTTGGCCATACAAATGACCACATCTGCACCAAATAGCATATTTTTTTGCCCAGTTTGGGTCCCTAAAATACATTATGACTCAATTAAAAAAAAAAAAAAACTGTGCCAAAAAGGTTCTATATAAGGAATGGTTGCATAATACTTTCACAGTTAACAGGTCTTTTTTTCTGATAAAGTATGTAAACAAGCTGTTTAATTCATAAAAATGAAACATGAATTAAAACTAAATCCATAAACTGATGGAATGAAGCCGGACAGAACCCTTTAATAAGGTTCTATATGGAACCTTTTCTTCTACAGTTCAATAAACTGAATTTCATAACTATGTATATTTATTTTAAAAATGCCCATTGCGTTTTCAGAGTTCATAAATACATGACTTTTCCAGGTCTAGAAATCACACTTAAAATAAGAAGATCTTTATATTTAGTAGCTTCAGCCTATTTTCATGCTTGTTTTTTTTTTCTTTTTTGAAATGATTTTAAGTCCATGAGATTTAAATAGCTGAAAATGTTTAAATTGCTCAGCCAGTTCTTTGAGCAAAGCATGTTGTGGTTTTATCATCGCAGAAACCTGCAGTTCCCTCTTGCTTTCCTCCTCTTTTCATTTCTCACCCCTCACTCTGAGTCCTTACAGATCAATAAGTGTGATGGATTCAATTCAGTTTTAGGCTGTGTGTCCATGGTTACAAATGTCAACTGCTGCAGTGAAGCAAAGAGCTGGACATTATAGACAGCCAGTGAATGTACTGGATAAGTGTATGGAAAAAAACATTTGTGTTTCCAGACTATTGCTCATTCAGATTTCTTCAATTAAAAATTTCTAAAAATGTATTTCATAGAAGCAGAGTGATTTCATGGCAAAAGTTTAGTGATCATTTAGTGATTGTCGAATACAAATAAATGAATTTAAGGTGCAGATTTTCATTTCCCAAATCTGCATAAGTGAGTCTCACTATAAGAATGTTTACTCAAATGCCACTCAAACCAGCAACAGATAAAGGATCAACAAACTATCATCTAAATCAGACTGTACTTTGCTGTTTGGTGGTCATGCCACATCAAACCACACAGTGTCACTTTTGAACTTCTGAAAAAAACAAAACATTTCAAACAAAACAATTAAGCATCTGTTTTCAAATATATATATATATTCAATATATATTCAATATAGCCTAATAGTTTTCAAATATATTCAAAAAAGTTTAATTTGTAATAATTAACCATTTTAAATTGCACATTACATAATACAGTCAAAATTACATCATATTTCATATATTACTGTTTTCAAATAAATACAGTCTTGGTGATAATGGTGAGCATAAGAGATTTATTGCAATACCATTAATACTGAACTTTTGAACAGTAGTGCATGTGCAGAGACCCCATGATGTATTTTGAGTGGACACTGACTAAATCACATAATGTATAAATGTCATTAAGTTTGTCAAACTCAGTGGGACATATTTATTTATTTGATTGTGTGACTTGAGCAGTTAGTTAAAAGTAATTCTCAGAAAAGTGAATTTCTGTTATCTATCCAGACAATTTAAGGTTTATGCATATTTTAAGGCCAGTAAACTGTATTTCACTGCAGTCTGTACCTCACCAACAAAATGACAAAAAAGGTCAACAGATGATCACTGAGATATTAGCTATTGTAAAGTTTTCAATGAAATTAAGAGTCCTGTCCTGTATGTTTCCAAAAATCCTGGTCATGTTCCATGGGGGCCATCAGCCATATATTAAAGGATTAGTCCACTTTCAAATAAAATTTTCCTGATAATTTACTCACCCCCATGTCATCCAAGATGTTCACGTCTTTCTTTCTTCAGTCGAAAAGAAATGAAGGTTTTTGATGAAAACATTCCAGGATTTTTCTCCTTCTAGTGGACTTCAGTGGCCTCCAAACGGTTGAAGGTCAAAATTACAGTTTCAGTGCAGCTTCAAAGGGCTCCGAATGATACCAGACGAGGAATACAGGTCTAATCAAGAGAAACCATTGGCCATTTTCTAAAAAAATACAACTGTATATGCTTTATAAACATAAACACATTCTTCAAAACGCTTACGCTGTATGTCCTACGCCTTCCCTATTCAACTTATGGAACGAACGCGGCACCAGTTCCATTTTTCCATATGGAAGGCGTAGGACAGCGTAAGCTTTTTGAAGAATGCGGAAGGCGGAAGCATGTGCAAGGCGATATTTTGTATTTATAAAGCATATACAATGATCGATCGTTTCGCTAGATAAGACCCTTATTCCTCGTCTGGTATCATTTAAAGCCCTTTGAAGCTGCACTGAAACTGTCATTTTGATCTTCAACCGTCTGGAGGCCATTGAAGTCCACTATAAAGAGAATAAAACCTTAATTTCTTTTCGACTGAAAAAAAAGAAAGACGTGAACATCTTGGATGACATGGGGGTGAGTAAATTATCAGGAAAATTTTATTTAAAAGTGAACTAATCCTTCAAAGAGTAAGTTACATTATTAATGTATTCTGATTTCTTATTAGCAGAATCTAGATTGACAGCCATTGTGCCACAACACCACAGTATGTATGAATTTTCAAATAATTTTTGATAATTTTCTGTTTTTTTGCATCAGTTTATAAATATTTTTTGGAGAGAAAAGAAAGTTATAATTTCATATCCCCACCCTTACAGACGCTGAATGAAACAATATAAATATCACCCTCTGTTTGCGGATGGTGAGGCTGGTTTGTTTGAGTAATGAGGTAATTAACTCAATCACGACACTCAGACAGATGATGAATTTTGTTAATGCTTCTCTTTTGTTCTCCACTCATTTCTGAGCAGGTCTTTTTCCTCTACATTAACCCGGCATGTGCACACACACACACACACACACACACACACACACACACACTGAGTCTTCTGCCACTGTTTGTGGAGTACAAGGTTGCAGCCATGCAAATGGGCCAGAGAGATGGAACTGCAACAGGACAAAACTAGATATAACAGAGGCTGTTTCTTACTCTCTGTGTTTACAAGGTCACATGCTCTTGTCCAGAGGGGCAAAGTGCATCACTGTGCAACAGTCTGGGATTCAATTGCAGATCTCTGACTCTATATTTACCTCAAACACTGAGATAATGACAGGCTTTCAGGCTGTTTTCATGGTTCACTTGCCTGGTCTGAACCAGAATTCAGTTTCACTCCCATCCTTCAGCAGGTGTCTTTTCAAATTGCACTTTTGGGTTTGAACCACATCAACCTGAGCACCATTGCAGTTTATTACTGTAACTAAGATAGGAGGGAAATGGTAGTTTCACTCAGTTATTAAAGTATTTGCCCTTGATTTATTTTTAAAAAAAAACGTATGCGCACAGAATGGCACATGCATTTATCTGTTAAGGAGTGCAATACAAATGCTGCAATGACGGCAAGATGCTCTCTGAAAGCAATTCAAGTGTAAGTGTGATGATATTTATGTCATCAATATCAGTTTGAAATGATTGCAAACTGTACCAAAGTTTAACATAAGCCATAATCCAAACTTCAAACGTTGATGCCAAGGACCCTCAATGCTTTCAATACTGTACTTACTGTTTAAAATATATTCAAAATCAGAATATAATCACAGCCTTTATAGTAGTTACCTGCATTTCCAACAGTCCACAGCTATGAAATCTGGTCAGATCTCACAGGGATCTGAACCAACAGATGAGGGAGAAATAAACTCCACACATTTCCTATTCCCTTTGAACACCGGCCACACAAATTTTCCTTTTTTCTATGAAAACATCAAACATAAATTGTTCACAGACACAGCCACATATACTTTTTTTTTTCAGATAAAATCTACAGTTATAACAATGTTCATAAATCCACTAAAATAACATTATATCCAGATTGTTCAGTCACAAGAAAAACAAGTGCTCCAAAGAGCAAACTTCCTCAAACTTGAGGCATTGAGGATCCTCAGGTGAAAAATCTTTAGGCAATTACAAAAGTTATCAGAATAACATAATGAATGGCCCCACAAGTCCTGCAAAATCTGTAAAGAACGTCACATTGTTTTTTCCAGTAGCCCAATACTTTTCACATTTCCGGATTTCTCAGAAGCGCAAGTCGTCATAGAATTACATTAAATATATTTTTTGTGTTTCCATTTGCTCAAATAGCAAAAGAAAAATTCCACAATAGTGTTTTCACAACTTTCTAAAAAGGAAAAAATAGAGTGATTAATAACAGCAGTCAGAAGAAAGAAATATGTTTTTTTTTTTTTTTTATGAAAAATAAAAAACTTTGCAGGATATATTGATGACCATTAAAACGCGTTATCACAGTCTCCGAAAAGGGTCTATAATCAAGAAAAAATGTTTTAAGCACTATTGAAATTCTTGAATAAACATTCGGGTATATGAGGAATTTTCGAAGGGTACCGAGCATAGACTGTAAAAAAAAGGTACCAAGGCACAACAAACATCTGTTCATTTTTACACTGCGCACGTAAAACTACAACTCCCAGAATGCACCATCCGCGTACGTAGAGAGACACGTAACACGTTCCGTCGGAATTGGCGGGTTGCTGGAGCTTGCGTGTAGCGTTACCTTTTGTCTGACCATCCAAGGAGCCTCGATAAAATAACTGCAAACTCTTTCCCCAGTCGACATATTTCAAACGTTTGTCGACACTTAAAGCCGCTCTATCTGCGTTCAACCACCTCATTTGGTGTTATTTCGCCCTTAATTCCGTAATTCACAGGTAAGTGGCGCTGCATGCAGACTGTGATATAAACTATAGAACTGACTAACGTTATGTATTGAGCAGTGTGATTCATTTTTATAATTAACAGGTAGATGTTTGAGTACTTTAAACAGCTAATTGCTCTTGAATGATATCTAGTCATATTTGAGATATTTTCGGTAGTTTTCTACACGGATCCAGGTCAACATGGAGAAGTGAGCGACCATGCTTTTGCAGCATTAGCCACAAGGCTAGTCGGTGTCTCGTATTTTAGGGCCATTTTGGGGTTTAATCAGTTAAATATAATGTGCTTTGGAACGTTTTATGCATCTTTTTATCGGACAGCATACGTGTTGTTGGTGTCATGGTAGCTTTTAGACTCAAAATTGTACGAGCAAAAGTGTTAGTCTAGCCCACCATCTCCGCGCGAGACAGAAACGCCTTCCTCGCGCACGCCTGGGGTTAAAAGAACTCGGGAACACTTTTTTTCCCCCCCTCTTCTTTTTTTTTTCTTTCTTTTTAATTATTATTATTATTATTATTTTATATAAAAAGACATCTACATGGTGTTTGCATTTCTACCTTAAAGCGTGACTTCGCTTCGCTGGTTTGTGGTTACTATTGCAGCAGGGGAAGTGGGCCGAACATTCTGGCAAGGCGTCTGCGCGTGCACGTCGGAAGTTGAATTTAACATTTTAACTTAATGCTGTTCCTCTCACACTGTTTATAAGAAGAAATAAAACAACGACGCGCACGATCTGCTTTCATTTAGAAGTGAAGAGATAAGATCAAGCGTTAAGAATAAAAAGGTGATTGCATTAATGTGATTTAAAAAAAAAAAAAAAAAAAAAAATCGAGGCTCTTGGCTTGGAGCTTAAAGGTTTTGTTCACCCAAAAATGAAAATAATGTCATTAATTACTCACCCTCATGTCGTTCCACACCTTTGTTCATCTTCAGAACACAAATTAAGATATTTTTGACGAAATCTGATGGCTCGGTGAGGCCTCCATTGAGAGCAAAGCTATTCAAACTCTCAAGATCCATAAAGGTACTAAAAACGTTTTTAATGGTTCATATGAGTTAGTGACAGGAATATTTTTTTTGTGCACCAAAAAAACTAAATAAAGACTTTTCAACAATATCTAGTGATGGCCGATTTCAAAACACTGCTTCATTAAGTTTCTGAGCTTTACGAATCAAATCAGTGAATCGGAGCGCCAAAGTCACGTGATTTCAGCAGTTTAGCCGTTTGATAGGAGATCAAGCTCTGAAGCTTCAAGAAGTAGTGTTTTTAAATCGGCCCATAGATATTGTTGAAAAGTCGTTATTTCGGGGGGGGGTTTGCAAAAAAAATCATCTTGTCGCTTTATAATATTAAGAGAGAACCACTGAACTCACATGAACTGTTTCAAATATGTTTTTAGTACCTTTATCGACCTTGAGAGTTTGAATGGCTTTGCTCTCAATAGAGGACTCACTGAGCCATTGGATTTCAACTAAAATATCTTAATTTGTTTTCTGAAGATGAAGGTCTTACGGGTGTGGAACAACATGAGGGTGAATAATTAATGAGAGAAATGAACTAACCCTTTAAAGGTGCAGTAGGTGATCTGGGAAAATGCTAACTTTGGCCTGCTAGCATTGAAAGTGTAGGTCCCACCCTCCCTGCAAATCGCCATCCAAAGCCACGCCGCCTCCAAAACGCATGAATGCGCACAGACCAGAAGCGAGATGACAGAAGACAGTGTTATTGGGTTACATACACCATGTGTCATTCACTGGTGAGAAAACTTTACAGTACAGTGAATAACAGAATAATGTTAACAACTTTTTAAAAACGGAATTAGATGCAGCAAGGATATGTTTGACATTTCTAATGTGACAGCTGATGAATAACTAGCAGTATTGAGCACAAAATAAACCACATCACTGTCTTTATAACCAGAATGGTGATAGTATTTCAGCAAAAATACAATGTAAACATCGTCAGAATATCAAGCGAAGGAACAACACAAAACTATCTTTTGTGTCAAGGATGGCATGCACAATACACTGACATGCTGAGGGTATTTTAATTGGAGGAAACAAGATGTTTTACTGATTGTTTGTAGCAAGAGTCAGAAACAATGGTCGACACATCTGGTGGTGGTGGTGGTCTTACGAATCCACCAAAGGTGTGGACGTTTTAGTTTGCTCGTTAACTTTAAAAACAAAAATAGTTCCCGATTAGACGTTGGCTTCTGCTGTCGTTGAGCTAATGAGTAAAGCTACACAAACTGCGTATGCTACATTGTTACATCAGAATCGAATCATACCATGTACTTACCTGTTTGGACTGAACAATGATTGAATGAACATTTTATGGTCCTGCGTATTTCACAGATTATATATATTTATAAAAATACATTTACCGTTTAACAGTGATTGCTATCAGGATAAGAGGAGACTTTCAGTCAGCCTAACAAAAAATGTTTCTGAATAGAATCACCTATTGCACCTTTAATTTGTTAGGATTTCTGTTTTTACGCCCTTTTTAGGTGATGCATCTCAGTGCTTCAGCCCGGTGAGTGTTTACTGATGGCACCATAAAAGCAAAATACGCGTGAACTGTTTTTGTTAAACAAAATAAAACATTTAATTAAAAAAATTCACTTTTGATTTGTTGGTGCTGGTTCGCCATCAATATGGTATGCAAACTTAAGAACATCAAGCCAGGCATTTGTGTTGGTTTTTATTTAGTATTACATTTACAATGTTTGTTATAACATTACATTTACAACTGGTTGCTGTGTGAAATTTTTTTATTAAATAATATGTTTGAAAACAAGCAGTTCAGTCACTAAATTAAGCACATTTTAGGTTACTTGAGATTTTTTCACATTGCTGTATTAACTGTACCAGTCTTTACCAAGAAATTCTATTAAATTATTTCTGTCCTCCTGCAGGACAGTTCAATTCTTCATAATAATATAATATGAGCAGTTACAATGATGGTTTGGAACAGCCATAATGTTTTTTTGTACAGTCAATTATTAGCAACAGACAGTGTTAAACCATCAAAATTACATGTTTATTGCTTATGAATTTCCCAGATTTTATATACCAGGAGGTTTCAAGATGTTTTGTGGCAAGGAGCCCTAAACAAGCCTTTTGTGAGATCAATTTTTTTATTAGGCTTACATTTATAATATAATAAAATATAATATATTTAAGTATTTAAACTGATATACAGTATTATATCAGTTTAAATGCTTCCATTTGTTTTAATATATTATATAGTGACAACAAACTGAAGCATTTAAACTGATAGCTAAATATTTTTAAGAAAAGTGAATGTTAACTCTTTTATAGTTTTTCTAAACCTCCCTGAAACCCACAGCACCACCACACACAAAATCTATTTAAGCTGAGGTATATCACTGATGTATTTAGAGTTTGCAAGCTACACCTGTGGTGGGTGTGTGACTGTAAATGTCTCAGAGTTTTGTTAGCATTCTGTGCCCATCATCTGTTATTTCCGCCACTTTTCATTAAAACATGACGTTTTATTTCACATTTCTTTTCGTTTCGCGTTGCCTGTCGTGTTGATGTATTTAGTCCGCAAACATGACAGTATTCTTACCGCTACTGATTATTTGGCTCAGGGCCAGCCAGCTCACACGCGCTCAATCTTTCTCTTTCTATGAAACCTGTAAACCGCATTCACCGGTTCCAACTCTATAGCGACAATAATTCTATAGCGGTTGTTCAGAGCACTGTAATTATTTCTCATTTGAGCTACTACAATCATTTTCATGTCTGTTGTCTGCGCAGCCTCTGCTTTAGAAGTGCGCGGCCGCACATGCGCGCAGCTTAGAGGGAACATTGCTGGTGTGTATCTTAAGACAAAACAACAGTGCCATTTTAAGATATGTCAGTACAAGTTGCTTTCAGTTAAAACAGCTTAAACATGCATTTTAGTCTGGGACTAGCTTAAAGGAACACTCCACTTTTTTTGAAAATAGGCTCATTTTCCAACTCCCCTAGAGTTAAACTGTTGAGTTTTACCATTTTCGAATCCATTCAGCTGATCTCCGGGCCTGGCGGTACCACTTTTAGCATAGCTTAGCATAGTTCATTGAATCTGATTAGACCGTTAGCATCTCGCTCAAAAATGACCAAAGAATTTCGATATTTTTCCTTTTTAAAACTTGACTCTTCTGTAGTTACATTGTGTACTAAGACCGACAGAAAATGAAAAGTTGTGATTTTCTAGGCCGATATGGCTAGGAACTATACTCTCATTCAGGCGTAATAATCAAGGAACTTTGCTGCTGTACCATGTGTGCAGCAGGCGCAATGATATTATATCAGCCTAGAAAATCGCAACTTTTCATTTTCCGTCAGTCTTAGTAAACGATTTAACTACATTAGAGTCAAGTTTTAAATAGGAAAAATATCAAAACTCTTTGGTCATTTTTTTGAGCGAGATGCTAACGGTCTAATCAGATTCAATGAACTATGCTAAGCTATGCTAAAAGTGGTACCGCCAGACCCGGAGATCAGCTGAATGGATTCGAAAATGGTAAAACTCAACTGTTTAACTCTAGAGGAGTTGGAAAATGTGGAGTGTTCCTTTTAAGCTTTGTCTGTGAAGCCAGGGGGAAAAGTATTAATGAGAACTAAGGTATCAGGATTTTGGGGGATTACCAATCACTGGAAGCAGTATTGTCCAATCACCGAAAACAATCACTGAAATAAATAATAGGCCAGCTATTTAACAACAGTGTTTTAAGTATTAGAAAAAAATTGATTAGGAACAGCTTAGAGCTTAACAAATAAATAATAAAAAATAAAAAAACAGAAAAACCGATAGTCTTTATCAACAAAGTAATCAAATGTAAAACAACACTGCATAGTCTTCTGTATAAGTTAAATAAGGATTAATCCTACTAAAGGCCCCGGTATACTTAATGTAAACGGAATCGAAGAACGAACTGATGTGACGTCATTTCGAACAAAATCGGGTCAAAACGAAGAACTTTATTTAAAGTATACCGGGGCCTTTAATGTACTAAAGAGGAGTGAGTGATTTTCTTTGTCTTTTTTTATTTGATTAACATTAATGACACAGATGGCAGCAGGAATATTAGGATGCTGTCACTTTGAGATTGAATGAATGGATTCGATATACTGTTGCACATGCGACTTAATTCCTGTTTGTTCACTTAAGACATAGCCGACAATGTTTAAGCTAATACTCACCAAGCCGGACGTTTTGACGTATTTCTGTCATATTCAGTTGGTGTCCACCTGAGTTGATGTTATTCGCCATCGCCGCTTTTTCAGGGACGTGTGATTTTTATTGAACGGGGAATCTCTGATCTGTCTGCTTACAGAGCAGACGCAAATGCATGTATCCAGTTCATATCAGATTTATTTTCACATATGAATGAGGCCTGAAACTGATCTGAGAGTATCGGAATCTGTGTGCTTTTTTTTTTTTTTCTTTGCTTGCACGTTCGCCTTTCATATCCGATCTGTGCCACATGGGAGGAAAAATCTAAATTGGATCACTTGAACCATGCAATGTAAAAGCGGTCTAAAAGATCAATTATTTGGATTTAAGAATCGATATTGGTTCATCAAAATGAGAATCAAGAAAAATCGAAATCAATATTTTTAATTCGGCCCTAAAGAAAATGCCACAATGCACTGAACATCTAAATGGCAGGGCTCTACAGTGCGACAATTTCAGTCACATTTGCAACTGAAAATTACTGCGTGCAACTGTGGAAAAAAGTATTTAGGAGCACCCGTGTGACTGACCCGATCAGGCCCAGTTCTATGGGTGCACCCTCAATTGAAACTAAACAACATATTGGCCAAACAATTTCGCAAATGCACCAATGCGTATTGTTGTTTACACTCTGGAGAGCGTGGAGAGAGAACACATTTTTGCGGCAGTGAGCAATGTAGACAATCGTAGACATATCTGTTGATTTCTTGAATGCCAAGGACAGTTAGAAGCGTTTAAGTTAAAATCCACTCTTGAACAAACTCCAGCGTTTTGAACAGTGCTGAGTTATGCCAGCTCACCAATCCTCTCATTATAACAAACAGTACAGACACGATGTAAGTAAGGGATTCATTGTGCAGTGTAGACAACTTCATTGAATATAACGGACGTTTGTGAGATTGCGATGAACTGAGACGAGTGACAGCTTTTTAATGATTGTAAAAGGAGTTTGCAAATGTAATTGACAATAAGTCAATAAACATGAAGTTAATATTAAGTGACATGCATTTTAGGAAGAGTATTGTCAGATTTTGCTCCATTTCATTTAACAAAAATAGTTTCAAACAAAATCACAGCTGAACCGCTGTGCATCTCCGAGCAAACACAGGTGTTTCATTTATGAATGAATCTGCTGTTTCAAGCAAATCTAGTGAGTCAGTGATTCAGTGACCCATTCATAAAAACAGTCGCTTACTTTGCTCCTGAATGAATCAGCTTTTTGAATGAATCGATTGAATGAATAATTCAGTGACAAGGACAGTGACTTGCCGCCCCCTACTGGTGGTTTTAGTTTCACTTTTTAAAGGTGCTCTAAGTGATGTCACGCGTTTTTAGGCCAAAACATTTTTTGTCACATACAGCAAACATCTCCTCACTATCCACTAGCTGCCTGTCCCCTGAACACACTGTAAAAAAACGCGGTCTCTGTAGTCGCCACAAGCTCCGAAAACGGCAATAAAAACAAACTGGTGCAGCCTGGACCACAAAACATAATAAACATGCTCCAGCCAATAACCGACAAGAATGATTTTTAAATGCACGTTCATGACCGTTTCAGGAAGCACGGATGGGAGGGGAGGAGGAGGGAGGGTCTAGCTAGCCTCTGTTTTGTTTGACAACACTTCGAACGTCAACAGGAAGTTAAATCCACCCAAGATCACTTAGAGCACCTTGAAGTATCATTTCAGTTATTTAAATAATTTAATATTTCTATATTCAAAACTTTCTATTTAAAACATTACTTATAACATTTATCATGAATGTAAATGTATTTAAACAGTCTGTAAATATAATGCCACCTTTTTGTTCTTCTGTGCCACCTCCGCAGTGCAAAGATGAATTTTGTTAATACTGATTTTGTTTGATTGGCAACTTATTCTTCCTGATTGTGTATTTTTATTTTAACTCAATTTATGAGTTTGACAAAAGATGACACATTTAATAAGGTTAGAAAAAAGTGCCCTTGTAAAGATTTAAAAAATGCCCCTGCAAGTATTTTAAGGATTCAAATATCGTCTCAATGGGAAGGCTAATATTCTGTCATTGATCAGAAGGTGCTCCTAATTTTTTTAAATTAGGAGAACAGGTGCTCCTAAAAATAAATGTAAGTGTAGAGCCCTGAATGGTCCTAAAATAGGTTTCATTATGCAAGATATTTTCAGTGTGAACTGGGCGCGTTTTTGTGAGATTATTAACCCAAAATCCATAGCTGTAATGTTTAACTGTAAAGCAATTCAAAGGGATCCGTGAACCATGAAATGATGTATTATTTAGAGCCACCAAACTGTTATCCGCAGTGCTGTGTAATTTTATTTCCTGCCTTGTGTTGTTCTTTCCCTGATATCACCTGACCCCCCCCCATCCCCTCTAATCCACACTTTCACTCTGTTCAGCACTGTTGACGTTGACAAGGAACCTGAAGGTTCCGCAGAGCCTCCCCCCTTCATGACGAGCATGAGCCAACCAACAGACACAGCCAGTGATGCTCCCAGCGTCACCGAAGGTGTCTCACAACTTTCTCCTTCACTGCTGTTTTTCTTACAAATGTGTGTGGGGGGAGGGTTTATTTCCAGACATTCAGATCACCTTAATGTATAAAGCCTTAAAGATATATATTTTTTTTTTTATTGAATCACGGGTTGTTGTTAACAATGTCTGTTTTCATGACTGCTGTTTCATCTGCCATGTGATCCATTATCTGTCACTGACTAATAGAGGTGCTTCTGCTGGTGATTTATAAGGTCAAGAAGTGTGATTCTGGTCTGATGCACAAAAAGGACAAAATGAGTGTTTCAAAGTGAAGAAATTTGGGAAGCATTTTATAATAAGGTCTCATTTGTTTGTAACATTTTTAAAATCAAGTTAATTACTAATTGTATTGTACTATTGTAACTGGCAAGATGTATGTCCGTATTTTTAGTAACTAACATTAACAATTATTTATAAATGCTGTATATTTAAATTGATCATTGTTAGTTCATGGCTAATCATGTATTAAGAAATGAGACCAAATTGTAAAATGTTACTGAAAATTTCCTGAACTGATGTGTAGGCTGTAGTACCCTCATTTGTAGTTGATTAGTAGTTAAGCATTTGTTCCTCACACTAGCTGTTAGCTACTGTGGTGTATTCAATCATGTAATGGATGTTGATATTCAGGGAGTTGAATTGCCTCTGATACTGATATAATCCAGATATTAATGGTACAGTAGTTTAAAGATGAAGGATGAGATTGTTCACAAAATATACACTACTTGTTCAAGAGTTTGAGGTCAGTAAGATTTGTTTATTCGTTTAAAGAAATTAATGCTTTTATTCAGCAGGGATTGATTTAAATTGATCAGTAAATTGACAGTAAAGACATTTATAATGTTACATAAGACTTTCAAATAAATGCTTGAAACTTTCAAAGCAACCTGGAAAAAAGTATCATGGTTTCCACAAAAATATTAAGTAGCAACTGTTTTCAACATTGATAATAATCAGAAATTTTTCTTGAGCATCAATTCATCATATTAGAATGATTTCTGAAGGATCATGTGACACTGAAGACTGGAGTAATGATGCCGAAAATTATATTTTAAAATATATTCAAACAGAAAACATTTGTTTCACAATATTGCAGTTTAACTGTATTTTGATAAAATAAATGCAGCCTTGAAAAAAAAAATCTTACTGACCCGAAAATATTTGATGCTAATATCTCCTGATTAATTGGTCTCATACTAGTCCCGGGAGGTTGTGTAATAAGCGTCAAGTGGTTATGGTTCTAGTTCAGACTGGTATCTCCCCCTGCTTGGAATGTGATGCTAACGTTGCTCTTAACAAGCGATAATTTGAACCGCTTAAGGTGTGTCTGTTACATGGTTATACAATTCAGATGACATGAGGGTTAGTCAATGAGTATTTTCTCAATTTTCATTTTTGGTTGTACTATCCCTTATAAGTGGTGGACAATGAATCTGAAACACTAAAACGTGTTTTGATAACTATTCTGACTGATTTTAGTTTCTGGCCTTTTTCTCAAAAGCAAGAATTTTACACTAAGAGCTGTGGTTTTATACTGCAGTCAAAATGTCTTTGATTTTGACACATTGCTCTGTACAGCAAGATTTGTCTAATGTTGGCAGACAGACCTTTTTGACCTTGGCCTACCTTCTTTCAAATAAAACCCCAAATAATTTATCTTCCTCTTTATGCACCATTCCCTGCTTGTGAAGTATCACTGTTTGTGTGTGTTCTGCTCAGCCTCATAGTGTGTTTTCAAGTTTAACTTGCTTAATTTTTTGAATATTTAAAAATGTTTATATCCACAGAAGAGACTGACCTCCCTTTTTCTCTTTTCTGCCCTCTTCTTTCTCCACAGAAGACAAGCTGGCGGCCACCGCTGGAAAGAAGCAGAACAAGAAGAAGGTGGAGGAGGTTGTCGAGGAAGAGGAAGAATATGTGGTGGAGAAAGTCCTGGACAGGCGGGTTGTGAAGGGCAGAGTGGAGTTCCTGCTCAAATGGAAGGGCTTCTCAGAGTAAGTAACTAATATCAGCTAGATTTCCACTAAAAGCGTTTATGTAAGGTATGGAACTTGATTCCTAGCAAACATGATGGTCATTTTATCATTATATAAAGAACAAAGGGAGAATAAATGGTTTCCTAATATGCACTTTTGGTTTCAGTTGGTCTGTCAAATGATTGAGAATTTATTTCCCTTTCTTTAGTGAAGACAACACATGGGAACCAGAGGACAACCTGGACTGTCCTGATCTCATTGCAGAGTACATGCAAAAACATAAAAGTGATGACAAAAAAGATTCTAGTGGAAAGAGGAAAGGAGAATCTGACACAGACGGTGGAGAAGACAGCCGGCCTAAAAAGAGGAAAGATGAGGTTGGATTTTATTTTGACATTTGATGAATAATATTTTATAGACTTTTGGTACATACAACTTGTTTCTAAAATAAAATGTTGTATACAAATTGGCATATGCAGTGTTTCCCAGAGGATTTTTGATAGGGTGTGGATCTCTGTCCTTGTTTGGGGGTCCAGAAGCATGTAAGAAAATTCCCGTAAGAAAATTTTGTACATATTAAAGTTAAATGCATCAATTTAACTTTTTTAATTTAATTTAACTGGTGCACTTTGAGAGTTCAAAATGAAGAGCTCCAACCCATGTTCAATTGAACAAGGAAAAAGTCAGTGAATTGATTTATACCTGAACATTAGAGGACTCAAACTTGTTTATTGTTGATAAAGTGTCTCAATCGATTACATTCAAACTGGTGTTTTAGGAAGCTGGATAATTATAGAATTTTAGGACAGTAATAGTAATATTGTAAACAAATGCACTGTAAAATAAATAAAAATAAATATTAATAAGTATATTTTATTTTACCCTACAGTAGGGAAATTACAATAAATTACAATAATTTTGTCTTAATTTCTACACTTACAAGAGATAAACCCTTTTAGCCCTTTTAAAAACTGCATTTTAGCTTTTATTTTGGCGGAAAACTGCATTTTCTGTGAAAAACAGGTTTACAAACGAGTCTCATTACAAATCTAGTGAAGTGCTGTAATATTGCCACAAAAATGCTGGAAATGATGCAAATGTCAATACCCAGATGCCTAACTGTGTGGAAGAAACTGGGATTATTCTTTTGTGCAACGTATCAGGCTTTACTTAAACATTACTTTCCTAACTTTGTAAAACAAAATAACATACACAAATGTAGTAAATTATTTATTAAATATTTGTGCATCAGTGCAACAACTGTAAATAAGCCAAAAGCTTCACTAGCTTGGTAGCCATTCAAAATAAACAGGAGTCCAGCTGATTCCTTCATCCATGACTCATGGCTTGTTTTTCATGAATGTTTGAGTCATACATGACATAAACTAAATATATTTATATGTAAATATAGGCTATACTATACAATTAAAAGCTTGTAAGTCTTGTAGATGTTTTTATTATGCATTCATCATTTGTTTTTCCTTTCAAATATCTTCTTTTTTTTTTTTTTTTTTTTTTTTTGTCGTGATGCATGAAAAAAAGAGAATATTTATGAAAAATATTTTTGTACATCAATTCCAATCTGAAAATTGGTCTTATGTAAAAGTGTATTAAAATGTTTTAATATAAAAATATTTCATTGTGTGCATTTGGGATACATAAAATGCTAGCTGTGAAATTAGCTTTAGCAAGACAATCTTAGCATCACCTTTTTGCTTCCCTGTGAAAACTAAAATTTAAAAAAAGGTGATCCAAACCTCATATAAAGACATGCTGATCAGAAAGAAGAAAAAAATGTTCTTGTTTGGAAGACTGCTTGGAATAAACTTTTCTGCATACAAATAATACATAATTTCCTAATGATTTTTCAGCAAGACAAGCCGAGGGGCTTTTCACGGGGGTTGGACCCAGAACGCATCATTGGAGCCACAGATTCCAGTGGCGAGCTCATGTTTCTAATGAAATGGTATGTAAATGTTAAGATTTAAAAATTGTAAAGTGTGTAATTTCTGCTCTATTAGTGTCACAAAATAGAGTTGCGAAAATAATGAAAACCACCTTTGGTCAAACAATGTCTGATACCAAACTCAATAGCCTTTTAAAATGATTTAAAATGCATATATAATAACGAGGCAATAATTTGGTTTAAATAAAGTATCAAAAGCAATAAATCATATGGTTTTAACACTGAAAAAATATATAATATAATATACATAATAGAAACAATCAACTTATGTACATAATATATTATAACAAATGCCAGCGGCCTGGTGTTACACTTCGCAGCAGTTCAAATCCATGTTTGGCCAAAGAAATTAATTCAAATGTTTACTTAATCTTTAATATCTGGCCACTTCTATACGATAGAAATGCTACAACCACTGTAATTTCTTGAACAAGAATATGTGGACATCAAAACATGCAAACTCAGAGCAAGGGTTTAAACTTTTATTTTGAAGTTGTGATGAACAGTTTGCATATTTAGAAACATTGACATATGCTCCTGTGTTGGTGTAGGTTTAAAATTATTTACCTTAAAAACTGGATGAAATGGTGCACATTGCATTCTCAGATGAATGACATAAGCAACCCAAACTCACAGCATATGCAGAGATGGAGTTTAAGACACTCCATGCATGTAAATGATAAAGGTTCGTGTGTAACAGCATTTACTGTGAACAGAGGCGTACTGCAAATAAAGCGCATATTTATATTAAAACCGCAGGGCATGTATTTAATTGAATTGCAGCTTTTGTGAATTCACAATAGCTTTATGCTATAGTATGGTTTTTAAATGTTTAATACATTGTGCAGCCTTAGAACACATTCTAATAATACGGTTCATGGATTCTCGTACTTGGAATGCGCCATTTCCAGTATATTCCACTTCTTCTTTTTTCTTGCATTCTTGTGCACATATATTCATACTGAAGACCCTCACATCTGGCAACCAGTTTAGTTTTCAGCCTCAATCCAGATTGTGAAACTTGCAGAATGTTTCTCTTAGGCATGCTGAGCCAAAGCCCAGATGCCTCTGTTTTAACCCCATTCTGTATGTTGAGCTAACCTTTTAAAGTTTGGCTGTACCGCTCGTGGTTGCCATTCAAAAGAGACCTTAGGAATACTAAGGGGCTAAATGACATTATTTCAAGTGCTTGTATTGTATTCCCTCTGCCTGTCCTCTACAGGAAAAACTCTGACGAGGCAGATCTCGTTCCAGCCAAAGAGGCCAATGTGAAGTGCCCGCAGGTGGTCATCTCATTCTACGAAGAGCGACTGACATGGCACTCTTACCCTTCTGAGGAAGAAGAGAAGAAGGACGATAAGAACTAGGCTTGTGAGGGAGAATGAGAAAGGTGGCAAGTCAGGGGTGCTGTTAAACTAGTTTGAATGAGCTTGGTGGGGGCGGGGGGGGCATGGGAAGTTTAGAAATGAGGAAACGGAGACAAAAACTCTTACTCTCAATGCCATAAAATCGGACTCAAGATATATTCAGAGCATGATATGCAGACGTGGAGTGATCTTTAGTGGGCAAAAGTGACATTAGTCAGAATACTGACCCTCCCATAAGAAACACAGGATTATTCTATTTCCTCTTTGCTTCTTTCTTTCTTTTTTGTTTGATTATGGGAAATGGGGTATAATGCTGCAGTAGTTGCTCAGTTGTTGTTCCTGGTGGTGAACGCCTTATTATGCGATGGATCCGATGTGCACATCCTCATACTTTCTGTATTTTTCTGACAAGGGATTTGAAGGACTTTTAATGTCTAAAGAACGTGTCACTGTGTAAAATGCTACTCTAAGTTAAAACACAGCAAATACGCAACACTGTAACTGGGAAAAAAAAAAAACAATGGTTATAAAGTTTGAGTAAATTGTGATTGATTTGATATCAGTGTGTACACAGTTTTCTCTGAATCTAGGCATAGTTTTTGCTCAACTCAGTTTTGAGTGTGTAGTTACAGTGTTTTGTCTTTGCAGGGCAGTATGGCCTAATTTCTTCTCTTTTTCCTTTCCATTTAATTTGTTGTGTAAATGCATTTGTCAGAGCTGTTGTCACCTTATTAGTGAGCACATTGATGTGTAGTGCAGTTCTTGCTCTTTTAGCAGTATTTTTGAATTTTTATTCAACATGTATACAGTATTCTCATCCTTAATTCATTCACCACTTGAGGATTTACGCTGCGCATGGATATAAATATATTCACAAATAGATTTTTTTGATGATTATTTCTAAGCTTAGTAAACTGCATTTCCCATAATCTTATATAAACGTTTTTATTTTTAACTGTTAGCTGTCAGTGTATTTTATCAGTTGCATTACTGTGTGAAGAGGAGATATGTTCTTTATATTCCAGCTTCTCAGACTGAACTTTTGTGTTTTATAGGCTGATCAAGGAGTGCCAGAACAGGCTTTGGAAATATTTTAGAAAACATTAATGAAAAGTTAAACACTTTGCTGTTTTACTCAATTCTTTGGTGGTGCTCAAGAATTAGAATGTACTACACAGCTTTATTGCATCTTTTTCTATCATAAACATGTAAATGTGTTATGAAAAAAAAAAAAGTTTTACCATGCTACAGATCAGGTCTCTTAGTACCACCTTTGCACCAGCATAAACATGTTAGTTATGGTAACATTAATTTTTAAACGTAATGAATCTCTTCAAAAAAAAATTTGCGTTGGCTAAAATAGTGCTTGGATCGTAAAATAGTACTGGATACGTTTTTTCGCTAAATATGGTATTAATAGTGGCATACTCTTCTGCTGCGTACCAGAGAAGTCTGAAGTACTTTTAGTTGTACACAATCAGTAATGTGACCGCTTTATATTCCTCTCTGATTGTCTGTTTTCTCTTTTAAAGTGTACTGTTTGAAGCATGTTACTTTCTTTAATTTTCACTTTTTCAAGGGGGAGACTATTTGTTCATTAAACCTTTTTTATTAATTGTGTGTGTTTTGATCTATACTTATTTTAAGAAATGTTGTTTAAAAATGTATTTTGTCATATTAGAAAAGAAATCAAAAGTTAAGGACAATAAATAGCTTTTAATTAAAACAAAAGAGCTTGTCACGAAGAACTTAAATTCACTGCAAAATATTTAACACAAGGTATATAAACAATTGAATATAAAAAGGTTTAAATTATTTACAAGTTATTTCAAAATATTAATGAAATCAAATACAGAACTGGTATTTTACCAGTTTTCATCAATTACGTCCAGCAATACAATCTCAAATAAACCACACAAACTCAAGGACAGAATTCCAGTTCACTCAAAACATGGTGGGTCACAAATCCTTAAATGTTACAGCCTTGTAATCTAGTTAATGTTAATTGAGCTCAAAACTAAATGTACATTGTATGGTGTTCCCTATAATGAGATGCAAACCAACACTTTTATTAAACCAGTTAGCAATATTTAAAATGCATTAATTTTGTTTCAATACTTGGATTCCAAGCATAATTCCAAACACAATTGCCATTCTAGCATTTTACTGGTTTTTGGGAACAATTTCCGATACTCCGATACTTCCGATGTTTTTGTAGCCCAGTTTGGTTCTTAAAGTCAGCATGAATGTTGTGATTGTCTTTTCTTTATTGTGACACATCCAAGTGAAACGGAGCAAGAAAAATGGATTTTCTCTATTGGGAATCGATTTTTTTTTTTTGTTTGCTAATTGCTGTAATCTCATGTAAGTCTGTGACAGGTTGCTGGAAAGGAGAGATCTTTGTCCTGCCCTTGCACACGTCATCACGTGCACAGATAAATCATAATACATTTATAAATAATCGATAAACTGCAATATTCATAAAAATGTCCATTTTGATTTCATTGTGACTTAAAAGGTGTTGTTAAAGTCATACTTTGGCTTTTTTGTCCATTTTCCACCCTCTCTGTGGCCCTTAGAAATAAACTGTCTTATTTACTGCTGTGCCTTTAAGAAACGCCTGTTTTTCGTGTAATATCGGCTACAGCTTTGAGTGCTTTCTCTGGCTAGACTCAGCCTCAGGCACAAACTGCAAGTTTGCTGCCTGTTACTCTGTTTTTAGAGTATATTTAAATGTCTTTTACGTCAAGGAAACTCTCATTGCCCTTTAAATGAACATCAAATCTTTGTGGATCTTCAATTTCGGTCAAGTTGTATTATGTGATTACACAGTATCTTCTCTTCGGTAAAAATACCCTACTTGGTGCAAATTCCCTTTGGACTGTGGAAAACCAGCAGGTGGACATGTAGAACTAATCAACATCAGCTCATTGCAGAGTCCTCCTCACTTCTTGCGTTTTTGTCTCTTGCCAAGTTTGCGTCTGGAGTGTGAATTTGATCTGCGTTGTGATGTTACGGGGCTGGTGCAGTCTTCCTGCAAAGTAAAGTTGTTGTCAGAGTAAAGCAGTCCCTGTTCCTCCCTTAGTCTCTCATATACCTCTTGATACAGGCTATTAAGAAGCTGCTTAATCTCCCTGATGGAGCACAAGATCTCAGACTTTTCCCTAAGCAGTCTGATCCGGAGGCGTCGCAGACTATCCACATTACGCTCCAATCCCACTAGGACATCTAGCTTCCTTTTTCGACAGTTCTGAGCAGCCATTTTGTTTTTACCCCTGCGGCGAATGTCTCTGATGAGCGTGAGCTGAGCCTCGTTGAGATGATATTTCGCTAGCAAACGATTAAACTCCTCAACGGGCGAGTTTACGATGCTTTCGTTGGATAACGGGATATTCAACGAACGTGCACGTTTCTCATCCCGGCTGGACAGATGGTCCAGCGCTTTCTCTTTCAACTCATCGAAGGGATCTTTTGGAGGTTTCTTCTGGATTTGAGGTTGGTTGTAGGTATGATCATGTCCGATGTGTTCGAGCCAAGGAAGACGATGGAACTGCCTGGCTTCCAAAAAACTTGACTGACACATTTTGGTTTGTTCTGGCATGAAGCCACCCACAGCTCCATCATCCTCATCCTCCTCCTTGATATGGGTGTAGCCCACGGCACCTTCCTCGGGCATCAAACTAGTGGTTGGGCTGGAAGGTGATGAAGAGCATGAAGAAGATGATGAACTGGAAGATTCAGATCCACTAGGGGAGGTAAGGCTCTGGCTATAGTCCAGGGATAAACCAGAGTCAGAATCTGCTTGGTTTTGCTCTTCAAATTGTGCCTGGCCAGGTTCTTCCAAGGCCAAATCCATTAGTCCAATCTCATCAAGCATGGCCTCCTCCAGCAGAGGATCTAATGGGCTTGGCAGGCAAGTCCCAGTAAGGAGGCCTATGATATCAGAGTCTTCAAAAGCTTCTACGTTAGCAGAGGTGTCCAAGTTGACGTTTGGCATGGAGGAGTTGTTAATCCGACAGGTTTCTTCCATGGTGACGCTGTTTTGTGCTTCGGTGGATCTTGGTAGAGTGGCTTCGTGAAGGCTAACATCCTGATGAATAAAGCTGTCCATGGATCCAGTATTTCTGTCTGAATCACTTGTATTGACTGGGGAATCGCCTGTTGTTTCGGCTATATCCATGTCCTGTAAAGATAAGAGAAGTTACTCAATAAAAGGAGAGAAAAAAAAATTATCTGACTGTCAGGTCAACAAAACACATGACCTGGTACATCACTTTGAATCTTTAAACCTGAAACACAATTTGATTTAAAAAAAACATTAGTCCTAAATGAAAAAGTGTTTTTTTTTTTTTTTTTTTTTTTTTTCTGAAATAACTATTATGTTTTTACCAAATCCTTCCAGCAACATTTAAATTGTTGCTGGCTATCATAAAAGAGAAAATGGCCTGGGAAAAAAACGAGTGCTTTACAACGGCATTGCTCTACTGGGAGAGTGCTTGTTGCACGTCTACATTTAAAATAACGAACTTGAGAGTGCAAAAGACTATGTGAACAGCCCCTAAAATTTTACTGCGCATGTGTGGAAGGCATCCATCCATTGAGTAAAGTTTGAAAGATGGAGCGAAGTACAGAAAGTTAAATATACCCGGGTCGGCGGCTATAGCAATCTGTCACGCCACATTAAAGATCGTCAAAACTGCATTTAATGTTTGAAATCTGTAGAGACTGTAAGCTTGCATTTGTACCTGTGACTCCATGATGGACAAAACATCTTGCCACTGTTGCTCTAAGGTAAATGCGGATTCCTGTTCAGGCAACAAGGGTGAGATGAGTGGCCTCTGAAACTGAAGTGTATGTTCTCCTACATTCTGTAAATCAGGACCTGTCAACTGAGAAAATTAAGACATTAAGATTTTTAAACAAGTTTCGAAAGCCTGCATTTCCTTTTTTTTTATCTCCCTTTCACACACACACACACACACAATTCCTACTGCAGAAGTTGTTGTAAAAAGATGAAACGTTGCTTTCTAGATCAGGTTCTTACCTCTGGATCCTCTTCTGAGGGGAAGTTGGCATCGATGAGATGCAAGCACTCTTCAATGGAAAGAGAAGTGTCTTCCCTTACACCTGACAACTGAAAGAAGAGCAAGTGAGTTTGAGGAAATTGTTTAATAAAAATCATATCACACTGTTATCTGTCAAGGTCAAGCTATGACGCTCATGCTGCACTGCTTTGGAATGTGGAAAGACTTCATCAAGGTCAGCAGCCGCACTGAATAGCAAATCTACTTTTTAAACAAGTTAATTCAATTGTACATTTTGTGTCCTATTCACAAAATTTTAGCTCAATGTACATAATCCTCTGCAAATTAAAGTCTAAATTACATAAAATAAAAATGTGTTTTGGGTAGAATATAATGTAAAATTATTTAAGAAATGCACTTGTGGCCAAAAATGTCTGGCCAATAAAATTGACATCAAAATAATTTTGTCAAATACCTTAATTATAGTGTTTTGCTCTTCATTCATATTTAAAAAATATATATATATATAAAAAATGGTTTAGTAAAACTTGTAGGGTCATCAAAAACAAATATTCCCTCTGGACATCACTTTTGGCCACTACTGTATAAATGATATTGCAGCTAAATTTAAATTCAAAATCTAAATATTAAATATTTGGATGCCTTTTTGTAAGTATATTCACTGTCATACCTGTACATCCTCTCCAAACATCTGGTTGTGAAATGGATTTGTATTTCTCCAGCTATCCACCATAAATTCATCCTCTTCTTCCTCATTAAACAAGCAGAGAGGTTGTGTTCTTGCATTTTCCAACTGTTCCTGGTGGACATTTTGCTGAGGTTCTTGCTCCCAGGTGAAAGACATACCATCTCCCTCCTGAAAATGCAAAACGAAGGTCTAGTAAGGATAGGACATGGTCCATTTTCGCTGGTATGTACAGTATGTATATATTTTTTGTTGTTTGCTTAACATTAAAACACAGACAGCAGTGCAGCAGGAATTTTAGGCTGCTGTCACTTTAAGAGCTGCACAAATCCAATATACTGTTACACATCTGCATTTTATTTCTCAACTGTTTACATTCACTTAAAAAGTTAGTTTAAAACTTATAAAGTGATGGTTGATTTCAAAACAGCTTCAGGAAGCTTTGGAGCGTAAATGAATCAGCGTGTCGAATCGGCAGTTCAGAGCGCCAAAGTCACGTGATTTCAGCAGTTTGGCGGTTTGACACGGGATCTGAATCATGATTCGACACAAAAGATTCATAAGGCTCTGAAGCTTCATGAAGCAGTGTTTTGAAATCGTCCATCACTTTCAATTTCATTTTTGGGTGAACTAACCCTTTAAGCCGTAAGTAGTGTTTACTAGGATACTTGCCAAGATGGGCATTTTGATATTTCCGTTCAAGCGCAAGAAGCAGCGAAAGAGAACTCAATTCAGTATTCGTGCTGTCTGAGATGCGGCTTTCCAGGTGCACGCTTTGGTCAATAAATATCGGCGGCCGATACATTGCTGCATCTCTAATACATGCATGCATACAAACACATCCAGATGGATGATGTTTTGGCCTATATGGAACCCATACATTTACAGACAACAGACAGCTCTTGGCTATAAATAGACTTAACCTTTCCCTGTTCTGGAGGGGGATTAATAAAAACGTTTGGTCTCTTGGGTGTCGGTGCTGTTGTTATTCGAAGTCCCCTTAGCCTCCACAGACCCCTGTGGTCCTTGTGACAAGCAGGGTTGACTAATATGTTTTTTGGTATTAGGGGAATAACAACCCAAGTCCCCCCTGCCTTACAGTTAAGACTAGGGTGTCATTTAATCATGTAACCTATTCAGTACAAATCAACTTCGACACCTATATATGCTAAGTCCTAGAGAGGGTTTGACAAGGTCACAGTGCCTGTTCACTTTTGAGCATATGGTATATTTAGCAGTAAGATTTCTTTCATGTACTGTCCGTTGAGTTGATTTTGAGGGGAAGGGTCCTTGTACTTAATCAGTAGCCGGTAAACAGGCATTGCGAAAGCAAATGTGCATGTGTTCTCGGATTACAAAACAAGCCAGGATGGTGCTGTGGACGCCAAGCCAGCACATGCTCAGGCATATCTACCAGCGGTCAGTTTATATTTGGGGTCACAACAAGCTTGCTCAGTCAAGTACAGATGCCCTTGTTTGAACTACAGTGATTTAGAGAGGGGGATTTTTCAATACTGTAATGATTCCTGGAGTTTTCATTGACTTTTTTTTGTGTGGGTCCAACATTATAGAAGTCTGCAAAGATAACAGATATTAGGGATGCGCAATATATGGGTATCAGCTATAGCGTTGTCAAAAGTACAGACTTCGATACCAAGTTGGTACTGAAATTTGAAAAATGTGACGCGTTGAGCAGATTCGTAAACCCCTCTGATTGGCCATTGTGTGTTCACGTGCTCAGCACATTTGTCTGTTTGGCTACATGGGAGTGTTTGAAAACACCCGAAAGTGTTTGAATTTGAAAGCGTGAGCGTTTGAAACCAGGTGTCTATCAGCGGACCTGTGTACATCTGTGTAAGCGTGCGGTGAAGAGCGTCATTGATGACTATTTACAACATGTTTTTGAAGCGTTGATTATTGTAACCAATCAGACGTATATGTTGTCACAATGGCCAATCAGAGGTGTTTACGAATCTGCTCAACAGCGATCAAATCATCACATTTTTTAAATTTCAGTACTTTTGACAACACTAATTGGCGATTTTAAGAGTTTTATTTTCATTTATCGGTTTTGATTAATATTTGATATTTAATTGTGCATGCTATGCTGAAAGAGCTTCACAATTCTGGAAAAATTGAGAATCACTTTAGAATCATGATTCTCAAGAAAAATATTTTAGTGATTTACAAAACCTGAACAGTAGTTTACTGAATAAATAATGTAATTTACTAAGTTCTGACAAAATGCCCTTTGCTTTAGTATATTTGAACAAATTGCATTAAACAAAGTATGCGAATTAAAATATGAAAGAAAAGATAGTATTTTAAGTTTTTACATAAGTTCAGTTTTATGCTCTCTGAACAATCAGAGAACTAATCAACAAGAAAACTACAAACTGACTACAAAATGTCATAGGAAACAGGAAAAGAACTGGGCAGAATACAACCTAAAAGTCCAAGTAACAGAAACACAAGTTACACAAAAAGATATTTGTTGTATATAGATCACAAGTGCCCCAAAACAAGTGCCCATTTTGTTCACATATTTTCGTTTTTCTTCTTTTAAGATGGAAAATTGACAGGCCTGTGCTGCGGTTCTATGGGTGTTTTGCCCTCCAGGTCTCCGCATGAGTCACGTGACTGAAAACTATGAATAGATGAGCATCAGTACTTGCTATTTCTCACACAAAACTCAGAGATGAACGAATCACCAAACTGCATGGTTCTACTAATCTCTAGGGGTAAAATAGTCAACCGTCTGATCCAGAAACACCATGGCCGCCAGTCAGTACAGGACAAATGTGCCATAGGGTCAAATATGCAGCCTTTTGTACATACTACACTAACAAACAGACTGGCTCTTGGTTCAGAAATAGCCCTGTGGATCATGTGCATGGAAACCTGTCAAATTTGATCTGGTCTGTACATGTGGAGACTTGGCCCATGGCAACAGTTTCTATGTACAGGGTTCTTACTCAAGGGGAATTCGGGTTCAGTAGGCTAAATGCTATACTGTGTGCAACCTCTTATTCAGTTTCAAAGCCCATTGGAGGAACAGAAAGCAAAATTATTCAGTGAAAAATTCCCTAGCTGTCCCATTGAGTTCATGCATGTGCACAGAAAGCAAAAGAAAGCGTCTCGATGCTTCTCACAAATGTCAATAATGTGGGCGCACAGCCAGGCAGCCGTACAGTGACACTAAATAGTCTGGACACTGTGTGCCTATGCTGGCAGTCTGCTGTGGGTCATGTGATAAACCAGTTTAAAGTGCCCCTGTTATGCTTTTTAGGATATTACCTTTCATGTACTGTGTAATATAGATGTTTGTAAATGTAAAAGGTCTGCAAAGTGGATCAAAGTGCACAACAAATAAAGTTGTCTCGCAAGAATAAATAACGGTTCTGAACCGCCTGAAAGGAGTCGTCAGTAATTCCAGTCTCACTTCCTCATGTTTGTAATGCATATAATGCCAGGCTATGGCCTTCATTAGCTGCCCCAGAACAGATACAATAAAGCCTCAGATATGGTAATGGTAGAAGACCTCCAAAACAAAATTAGAAACCTTTAAAATAGCATGATGGGGAACTTTAACAACTAACTCAACAATGAACTTAATATACTTTTAAATGACTGTTTAGTCATTCATTTGCTCGTTTTAGCATTTTATATGCTCTTTTAATAAATTGTTTTTTAATAAATTGTATTGGTTTAACAAATAACATGATCAATCTTAGATCTAGGTTCATTTTCTACTTAAGTCTTAAGTTGAAATTGTTTTTATAATATAGAAACTTATGTAACATTGCTAGTATACAAGTCAGAGATCATATTTTAGCCCCATATTACCCAGAATATTCTGGGCCTTATGAAACTCTAACGGTCAGTGGGACAAAAACAACATGCAACACTTGAGTAAGACATGGAGGGGGAAACCCAGCCAAGATGTTTGAAGTTGTTTAACACTCAGCGGTGCCTCGGGGCAAATACGGGGACACATGCATCTGTCCAACTCAATAACAAATCCATGTGCATATCCGGACCAGACGTTTCTGGTATTGAGCCAGTGCTGTTTGTGTTTGGGTGTGTGTTTTTAGAATTGCAATTAGCAAATAGTTTATTTAATATGGTTAAGCTACTTGTGTATTATTAATGTCTGAATAAATAAAGTGCATACCAGTAATTTTTCATTTGCATTAACTTGTTTCACATAATTTTGCAACTCACTGTCAACTCACAGCTGATAACCAAATAATTCACAGGTAAAACACTTCCTTATTTTGTTAGGGCATGACTTAACTGGAAATCATATGCCATGAGGAAATAAAACCCTAGATGGCAGGTCAATAAAGTCATATGTAACATTTTTTTTTTCTTCTTACACCCGTTCAAGCACATTTCTGCACTTTGTAGAAGACAAATACATTGTATAGCTAATTAGAGGAGTTAAGAAGTTGGTTGTAAATATGTAAATGTTATAATTGACATATTTTTACTCAACAGTTAAAAAGTTTGGGGTTGGCAAGATGCTTTTGAAAGAAGTATCTTATTATATATTATAATATTTTATTTTATTCTCATAGCATTTTAGAAGCTTCTAATGAGAGTGAAACACCCTTGCATGAAGGGTGTTGCTAGCACCGACTTCCATTCTTCAAATATTTACTCAATCTATTATGTAACAAACCGCAAAGCTTTTTGAAGCTTTCACTGGCTTCACTGCTTACCTCTTTAATGAGTTCATCATCATCTGAATGGTTGATGTTTCTTGGCATGTGCCCCAAAGGTCCAAGGGTTTGGTCCTCAAGTACGTCATAACCCAGTTCTCCTCCATTTCCCAACCTCATGCTTAGCTCTGAGGGATCTTCCACATCTTCAAGTCCTCCAGCTTCCTCAAGGAGACCCACTTGACCTGGAATGGAGACTCCATTGTCAGGCTCGCTGTGGACCAGCCAGGCTTCCAACTCTGCCGCTGGCACCTGCAGGCGGTCTAGGGAACGTACCCAACTCAGAAGCCTGCGGGCTGTGAAGAACCCATCTAGGTCTATGCTTTTTGGGTGCAGGTTGTATCCATCCAGGATGTTTCGGAGATTGTGGAATTGAGTCTGAGTTAGAGCTAAACTTGGGCCCTGAATGATTTCACTAAGAGGGGGCAGGTAGGGATCCACACCTACACGCATCCCGGACAGACTGAGAAGAATAGCCACTTGAATCAGACCCTCGATGAAGTACTTCTTCAGGTCCGGCATGACCCAAACCAGTGCCAGGAGCTTTCAAAGCTCTCTTCAGAGAATAAAAGGGTTTTTTTTTTAGTTCACAGAAAAATAAATCTTTCACAAAATCTTGAAACAGAGGAGAAGAATAAGAATTTAAGATGTATAATGCAAATGTGTTGTTGCTTAGATTAAGTCTTCTTTTGTTTTGTTTTTTTAATGTATTCAATAAAAAATATACTTTAAATATCAATATCTTTATTGTATTTATTAATATAGCTTCAAAAAGGCATGCATTACATCTGCACTGTCAGAAAAAAAGTACAGAGCTTATCAGTGGCATAAGGTACAAAAGTGAAAGAGTACTAATACTGTGTGTACTTTTAAAGTACTAATATGCACCATTTAGGTACAAAGATGTACCTTTTCACTTTTGTACCTTGGGGTACAGCCAGCGCCGTCCCTTTTTTTTCTGAATGTGAGAGATGTGAAAGACTTATTATTATTATTATTTATTTTATTTTTTTTGTAAATAGAAGTCATATTTAAGTTATAAATGTTTATGAGAAAAATCATGGTTACTGTAAAAGACCGAGACCTCATTGAATATTAAGTACAATTTAAGCGTATTATTGAGTTCCTGGCCTCTGATTGGCCAATACAGCGTTCCAGTAGTGACGCGACCAGCTAGCATATCGTTCTGTGTTGTCTCAATAATAATAATAATAATAATAATAATAAAGTCGTTCTGTTGTGTCAGGAACTTCTTCTAGCGGAAGGATGCCTATTAATTAATTTACAGAATACAGTTTCAATGAAAAAAAGCACTTAATATGTGATGACCGTTTAAAAAGCAATGAGGCACGCGAGTCTGTGCTTTGTTTTTTAGTCCAGGAAGTTTGAATCAAAAGCCTAATTTTCCGGTGTGCGCGCGACACTTCGAGAATATTCTGTTATCTTGGAGTCAACAACACTAAAGAAGGCTGTGATCATAAACAGCAGTCATCAACGCGTGACACTCCCGCTGACCCACTTCTTCATGATTTCTTTATAACCGGGCGACTTGAGTCAGCTATGATGTAATCAAAACGCATCTCATTAAATAAACATTAGTCTTGCAAATGTTCAAATAATAAAATAATTAAAATATATTAATATGTTATTAATCTTACAAGTGTTCAAATAATTAAATAAAATATATTAATATGTTAAAAACACAATAAATCATAATATAGCCTAATATTTGTTGTCTTCTCATAACAGGTGACACGATCAGAATATGAGCACTTACATCTCGTTTTTATCTTTACGCTGATAAACCACATCTTAGATGGGCTCGAACGTTTTTAAGTGATTAATATGATGTATAGAGAGTTATTAGATCCATAACCACGCGCACTATGCTCGCAATATCTGCTGTTTAGATTTAGTTAGTCAAAACATTACCTCGTCTCTTGGTCACTACAGAAAGGCGTGAGAGCAGGACACTCCTCTTGGATGATCTGAATCACACAACTTCACATGCTCTATAACAGTGTGCGAGTGTATTTATGGGGCAGAAGTAAGTGGTGGAAAGTAATGGTCTCCTCCCTAAATGACGTGATGATGAACCTTTCGGTTTTCTTTCGGCAAGAGCGCGCGTGCTCGCCCAGTTTGTCAGTTTAGCCTACAAAAACACGTCATAAGTGTTTTCTTTAATTACCCTAGGACCATGAAATAGGCTAACTGAAAGGATAAAATGAACTATTCTTTTATTATCTACACAAATATACTGCATGATGGCAAATTATGCAGTACATTACACTTGTATTCATATGATTTGCAGAGTATGCAGACTATTATTATTTTTGTTGTTATTATATATGACATTTTAATTCATGTATTTACAGTAAGCTGTGTGTAAGCAAGATCCTTGATCGCTGAACCTTTTCAGCTTTGCCGCCCCCTGTCGCGCTAGTAAGAGGTGGCGTTACATAATTCATTGGCTTACAGCGGTCGTTCATTATCTATTCATTGCATGTCCTGTTGGATGTGGCAGTCACGTGAAACCTTCTATTCAAAACGGGAGCAAATGACATGACGCCAAAAATATTAATTTAGTTCCCAACACTTCTCAACAAACAAGAGCTTACGATGAAAGCCGCCATTTTGGCTCGTGTATGGCAGCGCTGCCGATGTAGAACTCTATGAAGGTTTGAGCCAACATGGCGGCTTGAGGGCTGTAGTTGCAGACACGCCCCCTGTGAGTCAGAGGGTTTTAGGAGCGCTACTGTAATGACAGCTCAAAGCTGTCCACGTCAACACTGTGCTACCACCATGGACTCCGCGGCTCTGGTGAGATATTTTTACCATTTAATCGCTGTTTTTATTTCTTTTATTCACTGTAAACGCTGAAATAGTAGACCGACCGGCTTTGGCAGCTTGTGCGCAGTTTTTCTCTTGGAATCTATGGAGAAATGTGTTTTCGACAGCAACTATTTTCTTTTTATATTATTCAAAGGCTTAGCTTGCTAAGTTGGAACAATATTTAAGAATATTTAAGTTGTGAACTACTGAAAATGTGTGTCGTCTTGAAATATAAATGCTCGTGCATGTATTTTTTTCTCTCGCGAAAGCAAACCCGTTGGCAGAAACAGATAGTTTCTGTTTACGAGCGATCGAAAATTAATGGGAGCAAACCATAATATTATTTTTCTGATTATGAACGGTTCGGAATGCATGATGTTTCCACTTCTCGCGCACTACGGGTTTGTTTATGTTCATTCTCCACTTGTGTTCAGTTTGTTCTGAAAGTTTTTCTCGGTCTAGTCGTGGAAGATGTGGCTTTTCAGAGTGGGACGTGGATGCCACGTCCTCGATGCGTCTCTGCCGGAGCGGAGCGCGCGCTGCCTGTATGGTGCGCGTGATTGATTCCACAGGTGGACACTTGGAGGAGATCAGGGTTATTGCTTGCCATGGACTTTTTAATACTCTTATGCGTTGAGCTATATCTATTCTAACTACAAATGATTAATACTGTAGCTGTATAAAAATAGCAGCACCTCTAGTTATTCTACGAAATAAATGCCTTTTATGTGGAAAAAAGGTGATATTTAAAGTGCATTGATTTGAAACATTCTAGTGACTTTTAAAATAAAATAAAAAAAATGAAATAGATTAATACATTTTATGATATATTGGAATATTATAGTTCCTTTAAAAGGGTGATGTAACAGTGTTGGCAGTTTTACTGTTAATTTATTCATAAAAATACAAGGCTTTGCATTGTTTAACTTAACAAGGAACCCTTACTTGGATGGAATGGATATATGCTGCATATTTTATTGTTATTTTCAACAGAATATATTACTTAAAGGGTCATCACTTTGCATTACTGTGAAATAGATATTGCAAAGTTTCATTGTTGGGCCCTGAAGGTCTGCATCGAGACATGATTCTCTTGTATTCCAAGGTGACCAAAGGAAATTTTTCTCCTTCTGTTCGCCTGGCTCAAGTTCTGTGATACACTCAGACTTTGAATCAGTGGTAGTCAGTGCATGACAGAACTTTGGCCCGGCCGGACCCAGTCGAGAGAAAGCCAACAAACCTTCTCTTTTTCATCGTCTTTTTGTCTGTCTGTAGGCGTGAAACCATATTATGTGTATTTATGACAAAACAAAACAAAAATCCCCGTATTGTTGAATGCGTGAAAATAATGTTGATTTATTTTCAACCAGGAACCCTCGCTGTACACTGTAAAGGCTGTCTTCATCTTAGACAACGATGGAAACAGACTGCTTTCAAAGGTGCTTAGACCCTTTCTGATATTCTTTCTTTTTGCAGAAAATGTTTTCAAAATTATTTTGAATTGCTCTAAACAATGCACATTTTAAACTGTTAGCACATTCAATATTTAATACATTGAAGAGAACAGAGATAGAATCTTATTACTTTTCCTAGAAAGAGAAATGAAGGAACTTGATATCTAATAAAAACATAATAAAACATTTATAAAATATTTGATGTGTATTTTGGTTATTCAAAATGATGCTTTATATCAGTTGAGGTGCTTAATCGTGCTCCGAAATCTGAATTCCTGCAGGGTTTAGTTCCAGCACTAATCAAACACACCTTAACCAGACAATCCAGGTTTTTCTTCTCCTCCTTTATGTGCCACTGAAACATTTTACTTAGGAAAAACAGTCATGATTATATGTGCTGTGCAATTATGTATGTACTCATGTGCATTTACAGTACTATGATCCAGAACTCTACCCTTCCATGAAAGAGCAGAAGAATTTTGAAAAGAACGTCTTCAACAAAACACATAAAGCTGACAGTAAGTTCATTATTTAACAGCGTTTATGTTGCACTTTACTAATCAGTATCCCAGATAACAAAAATATGAATGTTTTGCTAACCTTCCCATTAAGTTACAGTATGAAAATGCCATTTCTGAATGTTCTATGAACATTCAAAAAATTTTTTAAAAACGTTTGCTCTTGGTTATAGGAATGTTAAGGAAACGTTCCATTTGATCATTCATCAAACATTATGGGAATGTTACTTTTGAATGTTCTCTGAACGTTCTGAAACAAGCAGTAACATTTAAAAAATGTTAGACGAACGTCCAACTAAAACGATGTATACATAATGTACATTATCAAAGACCGAATAACTTTGAACATATATTCTATTAACATTATTGGAAGAACACTTGGAGAGAACCTTTCCAGAATATTAGCTAAAGTTCTGAAAACTTTCCCTGTTAGCTGGGATGCTGCCAAATGTATAGTGAGTAGACCTGATGGGCTGCTTTATGTTCCAACTCAAGCTCTTCTCTTCAGATCACTGTTTCCTGCTAAATTCAGGGGAGTTTTGAGACTTTATTGTGTCGATTAGGATCAGATCCATTCTCTAAGTAAAATTAGAAGTGTCCCAGATTAGTCCCAGATCAAGTTTCAATCTAGTTTACAGTGGTTCTTGGTCATTAGAACATGCATTTGCAAGGTTCCTCTGGGGCTTGTAGGTCAGATTACTGGAAAACTGGGTGGAGAACCTGTTTCTAGAATACATAAATGTTTCTGTTACTTGCCCTGTGGGGTGAAGAAGTATGACACCTGGATAACAAAACCACCCTGATCCTTTCACCTGTTTAGGTGTTAACTGACTTAGCTTGGTTAAAATACACACCTGTGTTTGTCTCTTATAGGTGAATCCGATGAAAGGTGAAACTGTCTGATCTGTTTAAATTCTTGACTGAGAAGTGGCAGAAATAGCTTTTGACCTCCAAATGTTGAGCTTCACATGAAACTTTCAGTAATCAGACACCTGGGCCTTTTAGCGCAGCATCTCAAAGTAAAACACTGATCTGGGATCAGCTTTCCTAGTGCATATTAATAGACAAAACTGAAACTGATCTTAAATTTGCAAAACCTACTGTGCTGTAAATTGCATTTAAGCATTGTAGTTTCCACGGTCTTGTTCTACCCAGCTAACAGGGAATGTTCTCAGAACTTTAGCTAACGTTCTGGCAAAGTTTGGTCAAAGTTAAGAATAAAATACTCTTCCAGTAATGTTAATAGAACATTTATTCAAGGTTATCTGGCCTCAAAGCTTTAGCACAAAAACATTATTTATACGTTTGGATACGATATATATCTGTCTTTTTTTTCCGGAAATGTTTGTTGTATGTTTGTATGACGTTTTTTTAAACGTTACCAACTACTTATTTCAGAAAGTAACATTGTCATCATGTTTGCAAAATGATAAAAGGGAACATTTGCTTATGTTTTTTCTGTAACATTCTCATAATCAAGAAAAATGTTTTAAAACATTTTTTAAAAAAAGGATGATTTTATAGTTCTGACAACATTCAAAATAATGTTTTCATAACTTAAAGGTCCTCTAAGCGATATCACACATTTTTAGTGCTCCAGTGAGCTTTTATTATGGGGGCGTATTTCAACCGATCCAGGAAAGACCTCAATTCGATAGACCTACAACCAATCAGAGCTACAGAGTAAGTGACGTAAGTTGAGCGACGCATAGTTGTCAACAGAACTCTTCTTAGCGACCATCGGGCCAGGAAGGACGGCAAAGACATCTTTCCCATCGACAAATGCCTTGATCGCGGTCCTCTGTTCCTCTTTTAAAATGAATGCGCTGTCGATATCTTCTATAACGGACGCGAAGGCGGAATCTACACATCTCAGTTCTTCAACAGCAGACCTTTCGCAAAGACTCGCCCCCCTTAGTTACTGTTGCTTTGTCCGACAAGCCGTTGCGCTGTCCCGCCACACAGAGTGGAAAATACATCGCGGAGCAAAGAGGAAACTGACAACACATCGACAGACGAGACAGAGCAAGTTACTTATGATATTAAACAAAGTCCCAGCTTTCAAACTGTGTAGTTCTTTAAAAAATTCAAACAATAAAAACCGTTTTGTGGCTCTTTAATGTGTTGTGACCATGGTCGTGACAGATTGCTGTAGCGCCTCAGCTCAAGAGGCTCGTGAACCGATCATCTCTTCCTACTAGTCCATTTATAGCATCAAATAAACATGAATGAACATGAGAATGAATGTTGTTTCAAACGCGGAAAGACGTCAATATGCACAATTTTTCAAGTTTAACTCCACCGATGTTAATCTTCTAACTCCTGACTGCTTTGTCTGACAAAATAGCGGATGCAGCGTTCTGATTGGTTAGATCGCTTGTCAATCAAACTCCCCAAGCGCTCTTTGATGACGTGGATGATTACGTTTCTGGTGATAATCAGTCAATCATCGCCCTGACAATGTGATTGGTCCGAACAGTTTCTGTTCGGGCATAATTACTCCTCTACGGATCGAAATGTTGTGGGCGGGGCTAAGTTCGGCTGGCATCCAGGCTAACTTTTAATGGGAATGTTAGCAAAATTTTCTTAGAACACATTTTTGTTAGCTGGGTATCTATAATGTTGCCCATTAAAGGGTTAGTTCACCCAAAAATAAAATTTCTGTCATTAATTACTCACCCTCATGTCGTTCCACACCCTTAAGACCTTCGTTCATCTTCGGAACACAAATTAAGATATTTTTGATGAAATGCGATGGCTCAGTGAGGCCTGCATAGACAGCAAGATAATTAACACTTTCAGTGCCCAGAAAGGAACTAAAGACATATTTAAAATGGTTCATGTGACTACTGTGATTCAAACTTAATGTTATGAAGTGACGAGAATGCTTTTTGTGTGCCAAAAAAACAAAATAACGACTTTTCAACAATATCTAGTGATGGGCGATTTGAAAACACTGCTTCATGAAGCTTTACGAATCTTTTGTTTCGAATCAGTGGTTATGAGAACCAAAGTCACTTGATTTCAGTAAACGAGGCTTCGTTACATCATAAATGTTTTGAAATTTCAGTAGTTCATGTAACTTTGGCAGTTTGTACGCGATCCAAATCACTGATTCGAAACAAAAGATTCGTAAAGCTCAGAAGCTTCATGAAGCAGTGTTTTGAAATCGCCCATCACTAGATGTTGTTGAAAAGTCATTATTTTTTTATTTTTTTTGGCTCTAAAAAAAGTATCCTCGTCACTTTATAATATTAAGGTTTCTGGGCATCTGAAAATGTTAATTATCTTGCTGTCAATGGAGGCCTCTCTGAGCCATCGGATTTGATCAAAAATATCTTAATTTGTGTTTCGAAGATGAACGAAGGTATTACGGGTGTGGAACGGCATGAGGGTGAGTAATAAATGGAGAAGGTGGTCACTGCAGAGCAAATGGGTGGAGCTTACATTAGCTCCCCCTCACTGGACGTCTAGCGAGGGGGAGCGAATGTACAACCACACCCTAATCCTACCCTAACCCTACCCACAACTCTTTCTCTCCACCCCACTGGACGTCATAGACTCTGCAGTGAGTACCACTTGAATAAATGACATAATTTTCATTTTTTGGTGAACTAACCCTTTAAATAACAAAACAAATATATATAAGGTTAATTAAGACTAACTTTGGCTTGATAAAGACTTGCTTGAAAGTGTAAAAAAGATTATATAGTTTGAGAACAGTTTTTCTTTCTAGATCTCTGATGTTTATATAACCGAATATACACATATGTACAAATAAATTGTATATCTTATGTATTGTAAGTCTTCTGGTTTCCTGTGTGTGCACAGATGAGATTGCCCTCTTAGAAGGGATGACGATAGTCTACAAAAGCAGCATAGACTTGTTCTTCTATGTAGTTGGCAGCGTTCAAGAGAATGAGGTAAGTCCTGTATGCAGATGAGTTGTCCTGTGATTGAATGAAGTGTTGTCCAAACTCCAAACTTGTCAATGATTTTGCATGTTACAATAATTCTTTCCGACCATTGTAGAGTTTGTCATTTTTTTTTCTCCAAGAGGATACAGATATAACAAAAAGTCAGCTCTGTTTCATCGCATTTCCTTTTCTGCCCATCTCTCTCTCTTCCTGTATTTGTCTGATCTCAGCTCATGTTGATGGCAGTGCTGAACTGCTTGTTTGAGTCTCTCAGTCTGATGTTGAGGTGAGTTCATGCTCTGATATATATTCTAACGTTCAAAAGTTTGGGGTCAGTGAGATTTTCTTAATGAAATTAATACTTTTATTCAGCAAGGATGCATTAAAGTGATCAAAAGTGACAATAAAGACATTTATATTGTGGCAAAAGATTTCAAATAAATGCTTTTTTTTTTCTTTTCTTTTTTTTCTATTCATCAAAGAATCCTAAAAAAAAAGTAAATCAGTCTCCACAAAAAACAAAAACATTGATAATAATAAGAATAAATATTTCTTAAGCACAAAATCAGCATATTAAGATGATTTCTGAAGGATCATGTGAGTAATTCCTGCTGAAAATTAGGAATAAATAACATTTTAAAATATATTTAAAAAAAGAATAGAAAACTGTTATTTTAAATTGTAATAATATTTGATTAAATAAATGCAGCCTTGGTGAGCATAAGTCAAAAACATTAAAAAATATTACCAACCCCAAACTTTTGATCAGTGCTGTATGAAATCTGAAGCCATGTAATATTAGGACAACACTGAGGCCAGTGTATGTTTTGATATTTAAGAACAGTTCCATTGACACCACGCCGTTCTAGCTGCCTATAGGCTAATTTATGTCAGAATTCCCATAATTTTTGGCATGCAAGCCTCCTGTGGTAACCATAGAAACTGGTGAAGTGCAGCACCAGGATGTCAAGGATTTCACAGAAGAAGACTTGTGTGCTCAGGTGTCTGGTTCTTTTCCAACAGGAAGAATGTGGAAAAAAGGACTCTGCTGGATAATATGGACGGAGTGTTCCTAGTGGTGGATGAAATCATCGATGGAGGGTAAGTATTAGATAATAAATTATGCTTTTCTAGGACCTGCACATTCAGTTAGGCAAGAACAGCAAGAGAACATACACCACCAGTCATAAGTTTGGGACCAGTAAGATTTATGTTTTAGAAGTTTCTTATGCTCACCAAGGCTGCATTTATTTGATCAAAAATATATTTTTTTTTATTTATTCCTATGATGGTAAAGCTGTATTTTCAGCATCATTACTCCAGTCTTCAGTGTCATATGATCCTTCAGAAATCATTCTAATATGAGTAGTTGATGATCAAGAAACATTTGATATTATCAATGTTGAAAACAGTTGTTCTGTTTGATATTTTTGTGAAAATTGTGGTACATTTTTTGGGATTTATTGATGAATAGAATGTTGAAAAGAACAATCACGTTTTATCAATTGAATCCGTCTTTATCCGAATAAAATTATTTAAAAAACATTGTACTGACCCCAGCTTTTGAATGGTAGTGTGTATGTGCTACTATGGACCTGTGATGCCTTGTACCCCTTAACAATATATTAAATTTAAATGAATAAATAAAAAAAATATATATATATTTTACCTATATTTGCTATTAAGTAAAATAAACAATTAACTTCCCAAACAAAATGTGAAATTATAGGTCTACAACAATAATACAGTGACAATACAGTTAAAGAGGTCATATATATTTTAATATGCTCCTTGAGGTTTACATATAATGTTAAAGTTTTTGTACAAAAAACAAATCTATATGTGGAAAAAAGATTATTTTCAACCCTCATTCTGATCCTCAATACATTTTTTAAAGCGCGGCTCCTTTAAGGCTTGTTAGTTAACGGCCACTGTCATGATTGGCTAACGTCACTGCATAGGAAACCGTATCAATGCCAAAGTGTTTCGAAAACATTATTCATATAAAACCAACATTTACAGTCAAATTATTAAATAATTTACTTACTTTAGTTAGCTGCTTCACCTTTCAACAAAAGTTTTCCCCATTACACTGTGCCTCGTTTACAAAACAATCTGCAGTCAAATGCTCTGAACAAACATATAATCCTCCGACATGATCTGGGATTCTTGAAGACTGTTTATAATCTTTTTTAAGTTACATAAAAACGTAGATTGGTCTAATCTGATACCAAAAAGTAAGACTGCTTACTCCTTGGCTAACTGCTGTGTGATAAGACTAAATCTTAAGAAACATTCTTAACATAATGGCTTTGTTTATGCAACTGGCCCCTGGGCCTGGTTTTTCAAAATGTTTAATCCGGATAAAATTGATCCGGATTTAGTAATCCTTTTTTGCGATCCGTGATCACGTAATCCAGCTTACTTTTGGAGCCAGTTTTTTAAAGCAACATCAGATTGGATCAATCTGATCCGGATAGGAACTTTTCAGGATCACCAAATCTGGATTTCCAGTGCTTTAAGGAGGTCCTAAAGAAACATGTTGATAGAAAGAATATGGGTTTTGAATTAAATATATTTTTGTTGGATATTTACAGCTGTTTAGGGATTGTTTTATGGCACCAAAATTTCTTTTTACTTTAGAGTAGGTTACCGAAAGGCTAAATATGTAGACTAATGTCTGCATTTAATTTATTACTTTAACAGTTAAACTAATCAAGAGCAAGATAAAAATGTGTATGTATATTACATGATAAAAATGTTGTATTTTTTTATTTGTTTTAAAGTTTTACTACATTTTCCTCCTGGAATCCACCTTGAAATCCTACCCCCTGTTGGGATCAGGATAATCCTGTTTTTTGGATCAAAGTGATACAAAAAAGTTCTGAAAAACCCAAACTAAAGGTTTGATCCGGATCAAAACCAAGATTGGATTACGTGATCTAATCCGATTATGTAATCCGTTTTTTCTTTTGAAAAACACATTTTCAAGATTTGATCCAATCCGTTATCCAAAATCCTAGTGGATTACTTTTGAAAAACCGGGCCCTGGTGTAGGCAAGCATCAGCCGTTAAAGGATTAGTTCACTTTCAAATGAAAATAACCCCAAGCTTTACTCACCCTCAAGCCATCCTAGGTGTATATGACTTTCTGATGAACACAATCAGAGAAATATTAATAAATATCCTGATGCATCCAAGCTTTATAATGGCAGTGAGCAATGCCAACGAGTATGAAGCTCAAGAAAGTGCTTCCATCCACATTCATCCATCATAAACGTACTCCACACGGCTCCGGGGGGTTAATAAAAGCCTTATGAAGTGAAGCGAAGCGTTTGTGTAAGAAAAATATCCATATTTAACAAGTTATGAAGTAAAATATCTAGCTTCCGCCAAACCGCCTTCCGTATTCAACTTACGAAGAAAGTGTAAAACTCTCGCAGTTCAAAATGCTTACACTATGTCCTACACGATCAGTTACGTTTTTTTCTTAAGTTAAATACGGAAGATTACAGAAGAGGATTAGGGCCAAGCAATAATAAAAAAAAAAACCATCTCAAGATTAAAGTTGTTAAATTTCGAGAAAAATTTCAAGAAAAAATTTGAAATAAAATGTTGAGAATAAACTCATTAAATTACGAGAAAAAACTTGTTAAATTATGAGAACAAATTCGTTAAATTATGAGTTATATATAATTTAACGAATTTGTTCTCGTAATTTAACAACTTTTTTCTCATAATTTGAGTTTATTCTCAACATTTTATCTCGACTTTTTTCTTGAAATTTAACGACATTTTTCTCATAATTTAACGAATTTGTTCTCGAAATTTAACGGGTTTTTTCTCGTAATTTAATGACTTTATTCTCAACATTTTATCTTGACTTTTTTCTCGAAATTTAACGGGTTTTTTCTCGTAATTTAATGAGTTTATTCTCAACATTTTATCTCGACTTTTTTCTCGAAATTTAACAACTTTAATCTCAAGATGGTTTTATTTATTTTTTTTTATTGCTTGGCCCTAATCCTCTTCCGTAGGTAAAGGACTTTCTTCCATGAGCAAGCCGATTGTATTTTGTGATCTTTTTACTCAATTTTAGTGATGGTTCTTCTTGTCAACCAATATGGATTTTTAATTTTTGTATTTTATTTAGTTATTTACTTCATTTACTGCACGAACGTCATCAGGGGGAAAATACTTGCCCACTAAGATACAGTACACCCATTTCATTCATATGTTCAACTTGTTTACAGGGTGATCCTGGAGAGTGACCCCCAACAGGTCATTGAGAAGGTCAACTACAGGGTAAGAAACTGGATGAAAGATCAATAAATAATTGTGTAATGAACTGTCAATGCTTGTCCTGTATCTATGAGTTGTGCTTCACAATGCTCTGAGACCTTGTTATTAAACCCAGTTATATCAATAGTATACTGCAAGTGAGCAGTTTCTCGCTTGCCTTGTTTTTTTACCCACAATCACTGCTTCCTGTCTTTATAATTACCTTGGCACATCATTTCAGCTTGACAGGAAGTTCCTTTTTCTATTTGACCAGTTTGAGGTTCTTATTTTGAATGTGAAAGAGACAGAAGGCTCCATTCCATAACTAATGTGTCCCTTTCACATAAATACACGCATGCAGACTAAATGTCCCCTCTCTTGCCCTGTCAGTGTGTGTCGGAGCAAGCGTATGGCTTCGTCCTTTTTGATTACATCACTGGTAACGTGGAGGGCCAGGGAGAGAGACGGCAGCTACTGTAGCTCTCCTTCAGCCCCCCTCTCCCTCTGCTTTAGAGCTGGAGAGAGACGAGAGGGAGAGAGAGGGATGAGGGTGAGAGAGTGGGCAGGTAACTGCATGGCATGCACAAGCGTGTGTGAAGCTCGAAAGAGGAACAGCTGTAAGCGAGGTAGCCGATCAATATTAAGAAACCGTCCCGCTGACAACTGACCATAAACCTTTTGCTGCGGAGTGGGAGACACTGAGTCACATCTTTGAGTTACGCTCACATAAACTCACTCAGTCAATGACCGGGCATGACTTCAGCAGTCCACACTTCTGATTTATGCTGCTTTGAGTTTGATTTTTTTTTTTTACTCCAGTGCAAGGGGGAAAATGCTGTCTGCTTAAATTAAGGTCTAATCTAAAGATTTAGTCTCGGGCAAAAGTATTTTGAAAATAAATCTTAAATATATAAAATAAATCTTATATTATATAATATATATAATATATACAGTCGTGCTCAAAATTATTCATACCCTTAGTAAATATGACCAAAGAAGGCTGTGAAAATGAATCTGCATCGTTAATACTTTTGATCTTTTATTTAAAAAATCTACAAAAATCCAATCTTTCATTGGAGAATAATAATGTTAAATGGGGGGAAATCTCATTATGAGAGAATTTTTTTTCTCTAATACACATTTCACACAATTAATCATACCCTTTTATTCAATACTTTTTGCAACCTCCTTTAACAGCTCTGAGTCTTCTTCTATAACACCTGATGAGTTTGGAGAACACCTGACGAGAGATCAGAGACCATTCCTTCATACAGAATCTCTCCAGATCCTTCAGATTCCCAACTCCATGTTGGTGCTGCTTCTCTTCAGTTCACTCCACTCATTTTCTTTAGGGTTCAGGTCAGAGGACTGGGACGGCCATAGCAGAAGCTTAATTTTGTGCTCAGTGACCCATTTTTGTGTTTGTTTTGATGTTTGTTTTGGATCATTGTCCTAATGGAAGATCCAACCACGGCCCATTATTGGATTTCTAGCAGAAACAGTCAGGTTTTGATTTTTTTATCTGTTGGCATTTGATAGAATCTATTATTCCATGTATCTGAACAAGATGCCCAGGACCTCCAGCAGAAAAATAAGCCCACAACATTAAAGATACAGCAGTTACTTTTCAAATGTTTTATGGTCAGAAGAAGCAAAAAATTTGCTTTTTTAGCAGCAAATACTTAAGAGGGTTTTGGTGCACACAGGGGTAAAAAGTACCCCATGTGTACAATGAAATATACTGCTGTATCTTTAATGTTGTGGGCTTATTTTTCTGCCGGAGGTCCTGGGCATCTTGTTCAGATACATGGAATAATAGATTCTATCAAATGCCAACAGATAAAAAAATCAAAACCTGACTGTTTCTGCTAGAAATCCAATAATGGGCCGTGGTTGGATCTTCCATTAGGACAATGATCCAAAACAAACATCAAAACCAACACAAAAATGGGTCACTGAACACAAAACCAAGCTTCTGCCATGGTCATCCCAGTCCTCTGACCTGAACCCTAAAGAAAATGAGTGAAGTGAACTGAAGAGAAGCAGCACCAACATGGAGTTGGGAATCTGAAGGATCTGGAGAGATTCTGTATGAAGGAATGGTCTCTGATCTCTCGTCAGGTGTTCTCCAAACTCATCAGGTGTTATAGAAGAAGACTCAGAGCTGTTATCTTGGCAAAAGGAGGTTGCAAAAAGTATTGAATAAAAGGGTATGATTAATTGTGAGCAGTGTGTATTAGAGAAAAAACATTTCTCTCATAATGAGATTTCCCCCCAATTAACATTATTATTCTCCAATGAAAGGTTGGATTTTTGTAGATTTTTTTAAATAAAAGATCAAAAGTATTAACGATGCAGATTCATTTTCACAGCCTTCAGGGACGTCACCAGGGGGACTTAACTTTAAATTAGATTTTTTCATTTATTTTTTTATTTTAAATAAATGAAAAATGCAGTGAGATGACACTGTTTTATTTTCTAATTTTTTGAAAATGTTATTGTTATTTTTTATTTATTTATTTATTTTATTTTTTTTAGTAAAATTGCAAGTCTATTATCACTGAGTACATAGCTATCACCTTTTTTTGTGATCTTTAGAAATGTTAGTGAATATATGAATTATCTAGGCTGTCGGAAGAGTTCGTAACGGCAAACTAACACTTCTGTTAGTTGGGCAAGCTGGCATTATCATCAGCCAAAGATATTTACAGATGATTTTGGAGCACAAATGTTGTTTAACAGCAGTGGCAGATGATGAGTTGTGGTGTTGTTGATCTTAACCTTCACTTTGTTTTGCTGTAGAGTGACCTCACTTTGAAACATCTTGCACGATATATCCAGCTTGGTTGGTTGCGGTTTGTTGTTTAATTTTTAAATTTTTCTTGATTTTGTTTACTTTACAGGCAGACGACAGCCCATTATCAGAACAGAGTGTGGCACAGGTATAAACACACACACACACACATATATATAAAAACATACAAACGCACTGACACTATAATGATGCATTTTTCCTTCCTGTTGTGAAACATTTTAAAGCTTCAAACTAAAAGGTCTGAAATGTTTCCCTTTCTGTCTAACCGTCATTAACGCCTGCACTGTCATTAACATCTGTATCGCCTGTCTCGGTCTAACCTTTGCCACTAACTCTAACCTTGACAGCACATCACTGAGAAACTGGCTCTCACCTCTAATGTAAGTGCATGAACACTCGCACACAAATGACAAATGTGCATGCTGAAGTACATTGAAGCTAGTAAATATTTAATTTAATCTTTTGGGAAAATCTTTAAAATATTTTGTTAGAGTGACAACAGAGGCGTAACATCATGGTTATGGGAATTAAACTCATGTAAAGTGAAGTTAAATTATAAAAGAGACAGCTGTAATACGAGTCCAATACTGTGGTCTTCAGATGCCCCCTTGTGGCCGTAATATAAAATAAGTTTATTGGGGAACTTTTGTCATTAATAATTATACTACACCTCATTATTGCACTATTCAGTCTAGTATTTTGCAAATTAATTTATTTGCATCTTTCATTTCATAATAGTGTTTATTTAGCTACATAATATAAAATCAGTGTATATTGGTGTTTTACAGCTATATTACACTGATTTCAGTAAAGGCATTTTATTATTATTACTCACAACATATGGAAGGTCTGTGAAATAAATCCAAAAATCATATTATATTAACTGATTAACAACTCAATTTAGTGTCATGCTGCAGAGCACACTGAATTGCGTATGTGGAGTAATGAACCTTTTTGAAGTGTGTAGTTTTTTGGTTGATCCTGCAAATCCTCCTCCTTCACTGAAATTTTGTGTATTTTTTTTTTCAGGTGTTACAGTCAGCAAAGGAGCAGATCAAGTGGTCAATTCTAAAATAAGCCATATACTTTCCATGACCTGAAGGAATCTGTAAATTATTGAAAGGGAATTTCATTTTTATTTTTTAGCGATATGTAATTTAATTAAGTGGTGCAATGAGTTACATCTCATGTTTAGTGCTGAAATATTTATATTTTTTGTCAAAATTGGGTCATTTGTTTCTTAAATGAAATGCAGAGGCATATTTGTTAACTGTCTGTGTACAAATACCTGTCTATTTCCAAAGCAGCTTTAAAGCAATGTTTTTGTGTGTGTTTGTTTTATATTTATGTTGTTCTGTTTAGAGGAGGTTCAGTCATATTTTCTTTCAGCATGGCCTGTGATATAAAAAAACAAAAACAAATCACAGATCATAACTTGATTGTCGAATCTTGTTTTAGTCTTGTCAGATTTGTCATTGTTGTTTTATGACTGCTTTACAACCTTGTGTCGAAAATATAATTCACAATGTTCTGTTACATATAGGCTTATAACTAAATATTTTGCTATTTTAAATCAATTTTGTTTAAATGAGAAAAGGGCAATATTATGAATTCAATAAATATAATACAATGAATAACAATAAGTAAACAAAATATATTTTATTAATAGGATTTATTTTCTAGTAAAATAAAATGTTTAAGCCTATATCTCCTGAATTTGTTTAATTTCTCTAAACCATGGTTTTGGGAAATAATTACGGACGAACATGTCACTAAAACTAATAAATATGTTTTTATATTATTTAAATTGTGGGGTCGTTTCTGTCTTTTCCAGTCTGCACGACAACGATGCAGCTTCTCTATTGGTGAGAGAAGAGTGAATGTGGACCAATCAGATTTGGCTCATCATGAATATTCTGCATAAATACGCATATATTTAATATTAATTATAAAGAGGGCGTGGTTTAGTCTGCCATTGGATGCCGTAGGCCAATGGAAAGCTCAAAGCCGAGTCTCCACCCACATGGCTGAACCAAAGGGATTGTCTGGAGAGGAATTGAGAAAGCGTGACTGGTCAAGGTTAATAGAGGAGGGTGTTGACTTTGGGAAGCGGAGGAGGCGTTCAACACCCAATCACACTTCATTCTTTCTGGTCGGAACTCGTGCAGTATGTAGACAGCAGGTGCCTGTCCAATCAGACCTCTTATAGCACTAAATTAAACCTCAAATTCTAGTTCAGTTTCCTTCACGCCGTTAAACATATTTTAGCTAAATTAGATAGGCCAGCTAAACGATTTGGAAATGATGATGCTAATAACCACTGAAAATTTAACCAAATATTTTGTTAAATAGTTTAAAATGTTAATTATTTTTAGAGGTTAAATGTAGTTGTTTCAGGTAATTTTTAGAGTCGACAAGAGTAACGACAACAACAAATAACATATAGGCCTTTATAAAGCAGGTCGGCTGCATTAAAAGGCCTATAGGACCTACATTATAATATGACGCACAATTTACAAAATATTAGCCTACATAAAAAAATACAAATAATTTGAAACAGTAAACATTATTCTTGCATAAAATCTTCATCGATCTTAAAATGAATAAAATAACAATAGCCTATTACATATCTAGCCTAAATTAGATCTAGCCTACTTTTTTTTTATATATATATATATATATATATATATATATATTATGAAGTGATGATGATGATGATGATGATAATAATAATAATAACAAGAATAGGCTAATAATAATAATTACTGACACCAGGAACAGGAAAAACCTTTTCATCGCTGTTACAACTCCCTAATTTTGGTTTAGGGTTAGAAGGGGTAACATTGAGGTGTGTGGTGGTAGCAAAAGACAAAACGAAAAAACGGAGTTTATTTTACCATCAAAGAAAGGGGGGAAAAGGCGTGAGATAATAAGGAATAATAATTATATAATAATGAAGTACTAACAAAGTAACAAAACAACAACAACAACCCGAAAAAAATAAATAGCCTAAATAAATAAATAATAACCGTAGAATCGTTTGTAGGCTACTAAAATAAATAGCCTCCAGAGCATATACTAGCTATTAGGCCTATAAAAGTGGATTTATATTTGTCGTATAGCCTATGTAGTTGTTTGGCCTATGTAGTTTTTCTATCTGATAATTAAAAACCAGATTAAGTTGATTAATGTTAACACAAATTAACAAATATCGAGATGTAGAATTGTGACATTAAAACTAAATCATCTGTTCCTAAGCATTTTAACTCTAAATGTTAATGAGATATTTCCCAACAAATTTATTTGTTTATTTTTTTACTCATTATTACATCATCTTCTTAGATTCCATCTATTTTAGGATAGCATACGCCACAATACGTTCAATTATTTTCTGCTCAGTTTTATTTTTAGAGTTATATATAGGCCTATAAATATAGGCTACCTACTTACAATTTACGTAAGCAATTAACATTTTTAATTTTAGAAGGTTGATTTTTTTAGGGTAGGACTATACATGCACCTGGAGGAGATCAGGGTTATTGCTTGCCATGGACTTTTTAATACTCTTATGCGTTGAGCTATATCTATTCTAACTACAAATGATTAATACTGTAGCTGTATAAAAATAGCAGCACCTCTGGAAAAAAGGTGATATTTAAAGTGCATTGATTTGAAACATTCTAGTGACCTTTAAAATAAAAAATAAAAAAATAAATAGATTGATACATTTTATGATATATTGGAATATTATAGTTCCTTTAAAAGGGTGATGTAACAGTGTTGGCAGTTTTACTGTTAATTTATTCATAAAAATACATGCACCTGACCGATCTATAGAGACATATCGATAGAGAGAAAGCGTCATGGACAAGTGACATGGAAGCGCTCATCATCACAGCGGCCGCGCGCTGGTGTAGAGGAGGCTGATCAGCGCGAGCGCTGACTGGTCAGAAATCAGCGGTAGGTAGCTATAGTTAACTTTGGTTACTTTCTCTTATAAGTCTTTTTACTATCTTTATTTCCTCCCTAAAGTGTGGTATAATTTACTTCCTATAATATCACTTCTTTGTTTAGTTTGGACCTCTATTAGGGCTTATTATGTTGTTGTTGTTGTGCCTCCACACAAATGCCAACATCTTTTTGTGTATTTATCTTTTTAAAAAAGCCATTTTGATTTTGTAAAAAAGAAAAAATTACTCTTCTCAGAAACCTAGTAATGGTATTGTTGTGTTTCACTTGTTGATAGGCTACATTTGTGCTTTTGTGCCAATTATAGGCTATTTTCCCCATATCATGAAGCTCCCCATCAGAGTTAGGTGGTGGGCCTATCCAAAATTCACATGCAGGTGCTGTTTTAGACAATTTGCCCCTCCAAAGCTGCCACAAGAAATATAAGATGTATACATGATATATATATATATATATATATATATATATATATATATATATATATATATATATATATATATATATATATATATATAGGCTATATCAATGTATCAGAATGGGGAAGAAAGGTGATTTAAGTGACTTGGAACGTGATATGGTTGTTGGTGCCAAGGTCTGAGTATTTCAGAAACTGCTGGGATTTTCATGCACATCATTCTCTAGTGTGTACAGAATGGTTCAAAATGGTCAGAAAAAGAGAGTGAGCAGCAGTTCTGTGGGTGAAAATGATTTGTTGATTGCAGAGGTCAGAGGAAAATGGCCAGACTGGCTTGAGCTAGAAAGGCAACAGTAACTAAAATAATGCTTGTTACAACCGAGGTCTGCAGAAGAGCATCTCTGAATGCACAACACGTCGAAACTTGAAGCAGATGGGCTACAGCAGCAGAAAACACACTGGTTCACTCCTGTCAGCTAACAACAGGAAACTGAGGCTACAATTCAAACTGGCTCACCAAACTTGAATTGGAAAAACGCTGCCTGGTCTGATGAATCTCAATTTCTGCTGCAACATTCAGATAGAATGTCTGTGTTTGTCGTTTGCTCCATCTAGTGGACAAGTGAACATCTACACTGTCCTCTTGAAAAAGCCAGACTCTCATCACCTAAAGCCAATAGTTTTCTTTTTTTTTTTTTCTTTTTTGTGACATATCATTAGACACAGCTCTTTCCTATATATTAAATGCATCTTAAACCATTTAGTCATTCAGCCTGGTAAGCTGGTCTGTTGGCTGAGTTTAGAGATTAAACCAGCTGAACAACACTTGGGCCTGGATATGAGACCATATAAGACCATGCAGCATCTCTTTGCGGCATCCATTCACCCAAACACAAATATCATGGATGTATTTTTAACCCTTGTTGAAATCCATCATTTATGGCATTATGTTTCCTGCATGTAATTATACAGAGGGTTCACGCAGCGAACGCATGACACATGTGTGGCTCCATCTTCACATCCTCAGGAAATGTGTTTTTAAGAGAGTAGCGGGTGTTAATAGATTTCAGATCGCTTGCAGCTGCTCTCACAAAGTGCTTCAAAGTGAAGAAGCGCCGGATGAAAGAACGTCCCTTCATCTGTCACAGACATCTTCATGGAGCAGAGACACGCAACGCTGTGGGCTCGTCCCAAAATACAGCCCTCTGCGAGGTCACAACTGCACGCTAGTTTCCTCAAGGACTTAACCTTGAGAATATTTGTCTATATTTTTCTCACTTTTTTGCCATGAGAAAACTGACTTCGTTTCTCCTGTGCTGAGTAGTTTATTGACATGATGAAAGATAAACTCATGCATAAATGACATAAAGCTAGGCATTTATGTAGTCAAAGAAAATGTTTTCGTATAAGCTCTACCACATATTCATAATTCAAGCATGCAGTTGGCACTTTGAAGGCCAGAAGTGACAGCTGTCAGTCAGTGTGATATCCGTACCATGGACAGCAGAGTTTCTCTTGCTATGTCAGTTTGTCTCCAGTAAAACCAAACATTAAACAATAACTAGATAAAAAAGTTTAAGTTTAAGTTGGCTTGAAAAAGCCGGTCCAGAAAGTTTGAAGCAGTTTTAAAAGTTTTCAGTTTGAAAGTTTCAGTTTTAGTTTAGTAATTTTGATAGAGTACTAGGGTGCTCTGTGTGGTTGCTAAGGTGTTGCTATGCGGTTGCTATGGTACTCTGAGTGGTTGCTAAGATGTTGCAATGTGGTTGCTAGGGTACTCGGGGTGGTTGCTAGGGTGTTGCTGTGCGGTTGTTAGGGTACTCAGGATGGTTGCTAAGGTATTCTGGGTGGTTGCTAGGGTGTTGCTATGCGGTTGCTAGGGTGTTGCTATGCAGTTGCTAAGGTACTCGGGGTGGTCACTAGGGTGTTGCTATGCGGTTGCTAAGGTACTAAAAGGTGGTCGCTATGGTGTTGCTATGTGGTTGCTAGGGTACTCGGGGCGGTCGCTATGGTATTGCTATGTGGTTGCTAGGGTACTCGGGGTGGTTGATAGGGTGTTGCTAGATTTAGTTTGATAGATAGCTAGATTTAGTTTGATAGATAGATAGATAGATAGATAGATAGATAGATAGATAGATAGATAGATAGATAGATAGATAGATAGATAGATAGATAGATAGATAGATAGATAGATAGATAGATAGATAGATAGATAGATAGATAGATAGATAGATAGATAGATATGGATGAGTTTATGAGTTTCAATGAGTTTCAATGGATTAGAAATAGTACATAGAATGGCACTTGAGTCTAATGGGCTTCCGTAGTTTAAATTTGAATTTTGACAGTTGGATTTTGAACAGTCTTGGCTCATTTGAACATTTCGTCAATGGAAGTCAATGGGATTTTTCAAGCCAAGTTAATAAAACAGCTTCATTGATTTTTATAGAAATTATGTTTTTTTACAAGCTTGAAGGGAAAAGATAAAAATTTATCCTAATCTGTAATAGATCTGTAGTTTTCTGAACTTGATTCATAATGAATTAACTTAACACAGTTATTGAACTGAACTGAATCAACACTGAACTGACTTGAGCTGAATAATGAAATAAATATCTTGCTCGCCTGATGCTTTACGGTAGAATCTGTCTCATATTTGAAGTTTGCATCATTAATTCTATTACTTACATGTTTATTACTGGGAAGTTGCTTCAAAACAGTTTCTCTTGTATAAAGCGCTCTAAAAATAAAAGTGACCTGGCTTGACTTCAAGTTCCTCAATGCATGGCCTGACACCAGCTCCCACCTCTGAAAGAAGGCTACTGCACTCAGACAAAAAGTGACAATAATATTATTTTAAGACACCACTTTTGCCACATATAATTATTATAATTTGTCTTTGGACTAGGATTATAACTATCATTTGCACTTTACTGCTGCTACATGTACCTGGTTGCTTTCCACCTGTATTGCACTTTACCAAGCATCTGTTAATTTTGTCATTCAAAATGAAGAAAAAAAAATGTTCCTTTAAGGTATAACATTTGATCTGTGAATTTGTTTTTCAGAGTTATTTTTTCTAACCATATACATTCTCTGCATAATATGATGTCAAATTAAACTGAAACAGTTCATTATAAAGAATTCACAATGTGAATTATTAATGCTTTCATCTAATAAAATAAAATACTTTCAACACATATTTTATGTGATAATATTATTATAAGGTCTTCAGTTATTCAGCTTGATTGATGATTCCTCACTGTGATTGGTCATGTTATCATTTTAAATGTAATGGAATTTGAATAGTATGTTTATGTCTGATGAAGGTCATGTGACCGAAACGTTGCTAAGATTTTTTTATAGTATTGATAGTGTGTGGGATTCTCTTTGTTTTTTTAGAATTTTGACTTTTTGGTCTTCTCTCCTACGCACCTATCCATTACCTACAGGTATAAAATAGTATAACTTGAAGATCTATATAAGACTTTACCAGTGTTGCCAATCCTGTGGTTTTCCCGCGGAATTGGGTTACTTTTACACTGTTGCCGCGGGTTGTTTTTAATATCCGCTGGTTGAAGCGACCCCAAATAACATGATATTTAGCCCCTGGGATGCGAATTTTACCAGGAAACCCTGCCAAAAATGCATATTTTACATATTTTACCCCCTGGAACAACACTTTTACCCTGAAATGCGATTGGGCTAGTTTTGAGAAACAACTGGGCAGGTTTTGTTGTGAAAACCTGGCAATCCGGACTTTACAAATAAATATTATCAGTATTTTAATGGGTGATTATGGGTAATTTTGGCCTGATCCAGTGAAAAGTGAAAAGTGAAGGCCAAGTATGGTAACCCATTTTCAGAATTTGTCCTCTGCATTTAACCCATCCAAGTTAGTGCACACACATTAGGACTAGTGAGCAGTGTACACACACACACATACACATACACATACACACACCCGGAGCAGTGGGCAGCTGTTTTACAGCAGCACCTGGGGAGGATGCCACTTGCTCAAGTGCATCTCAGTCATTTCCTGCCGGTATTGAGAATTGAACCCACAACCTTCAGGCTGACAGTCTGATTCTCTTATCATTAGGCCATGACTGCCCCAAAGGTTAGGTTTGTCAGGAGTGATTCAAATCAAACCCACACCTCCAGGGAAGACTGGATTATATGTACTGCATGTAGTGCAAAACAAAAGTATCTTATGAATTAATAAATTAAATCAAACACACAGCATGGTGTGAATTATCTAAATAAAGGTGATCTTTAAGACAGATAAGAGCATTTAATATTGATCAAAACATCAAGTTTACTCTATGATGAATTATGAGGGGGTTCAGCTCTGAAACACTGATTGGTCAAATTGTCACCCATAATTAAGTGGCATCTGGGAAGTACAGGCAACAACGCTGATGTCACATTGCATCATAGGAGCCAGTTGGCATATGGTGGGACCTTTGAACTATTCCTCATTTTTCACTTGTAGGCAGAGTGTCATGCTTGACATGGGGAAATGTAACTGCTGCTCTGTTTGGAATATATGGAGTGAACATTACAGAGATCACGTGAAAGAGACTATGTTGTAAGTTTAACCTTTTTAGAAATGTCAAACTGAGGTGATTGAAAGTGCATTATTGGGCTACACAAAAATGGCAATTTTAGTCCAGTTTCTAGTCTTCCACTGTGTGTTTGTATTATAGATGTTGTGTGACCATGACTCTTCTATGAGTTGTTCTAGTCAGCCAGATATGACAAACCTCACATCACATTTCAATAATCTGTATAATTCCTTTGCTTTCATTGAGCTAAAATCCACAATCAGCAGAAGAGCAGCAGAAATCTTGAAACTGTTATCCCACTCACATTTTCAGTCAAATCATGTAGCACAGCAAGGGGTTGCTGCATATATAGGAAATGGCTTGAATAAACCGAGCGTGATTGGCTAGCAGCTGTTTAGCATACTCTCCCTGATTGGTTAAGGAGCTGACTTTGATGGATTGGTTCTTTACTGATTGGTTCCTCTAAAAAAATGACGTTTCAAATGCAGGGCAGGGCTAAAACTATAGGGAGTGGCTAATTTAATGTGTGCTGTCAATCATCATGGGCCCATACACACAAAAGAGTGTTTTAACAGTTTTCACCGCCAACATTTTTGTTTAAAACATTATATTTATAAATTAAAACACAGATTATCAACTCAACACATTCATAAACGACAAGTATTTCATCCTTACCAAATGTACACACAATTTCACTTTTAATCCACAGAACAATTTAACACTTTCTCTATTTGCCACAGTGGTACTAATATGGAAACAAAATTAGTAAACTTACACCCCAAGGTGGAGGTAAAATAGCTGTTTTTCAAGTTATAACTAACAATTCATAAATCAAGTTTTCAAGACATTCATGTTCCTGGCCAGTTTCTCTTTAACACAGAATATTAGCCTAAACATTACTCAAACTGCTGAAAGAAAAACAAGTGCACATAGCTAACGTGAAATTAACTATTTTAATCGTGCGTTTCTTGGAAGAACTGAATGGTGTACTTTAGAGGCCTGTGTTATTTAACTATCAGGGTCCTTTCCTTAAGTACTGTAGCAAATTACACTGCGCTGTCATATGGCCTTAAAATCATATAAAAATATGTGTTGTGCTGGATCTCGAGATCTCATGAAATGAATCCATCCATGAAGCCAGGCGCTTTCAACCAGACCCAACGCCGTATGGAAGGCCTAAGCTCATACAGAGACTGCCCGCCATTTTGTCTCCTGTTTCTCGTCAGGTCGTCTGCCAACTCCGCGTCACCCAATCAGGGCGCACAGAGAAACACATGGTCCGCGGGGCTCCTCAATACCCTCGCGTGCCGCACGCCCCATTTCAAATAAACACCCGGGTCCACTTGGCGCAGCGAGACCCGCCATCTGCCCAAACAGAGCGCGCGGAAAATAAATGCCGCTCTCCTAAACAAATAAACCCTCGCGCCATTCAGAACGCGCGAGATGGAAGCGCGGGATAGGAAAAAAACACGATTTATCTTCGCGAAGGGTAAACACGGCGACATGTCTCTGAATATATGAGGAAACCGGTGGAATGGAGAGGTTTCACAGAGTATATAGTCAACAGAAAAGTAATCAAGAGGAAAGTGTAGGCGAGGTCGTTTAGAGAAATAAATGATAAAGTGGGCTGCAGTTAGACTATATCAGTGTCACACATACGCCCAGGGCCCATATAGACGATATTTTAAATGTTTTACAAAAATAAACAGGTATTTAATTATTAAAAGCAATCATGTAAATGTACATTTATTTATATCTATCATTATTGATTGTTTTATTGAGTTTTTTGAATATTTTACTCAACCTTTAAAAGGTATTGCTATACCCTATATACACACACATTATATATATATATATATATATATATATATATATATATATATATATATATATATATATATATATATATATATATATATATATATATATATATGTATATATATGTATATACACTCAAAAAAATGCTGGGTTAAAAATGGACAGACCCAGCGATTGGGTTGTTTTAACCCAGCTGTTGGGTTAAATGTTTGCCCAACCTGCTGGGTAGTTTTATTTAACCCAACTATTGTTTGAAAATGACTACATAGCTGACTTAAAATGAATCTAAAATGAAATGAAAATGTTCATTTATTAAACATATTAAGATATGTAAACAAGATATAAACAAGATATTTTGGGTCCATTTTAAGTAAGCAATACTGTAATTTTCAAACAATAGTTGAGTTAAGTAAAACTACCCAGCAGGTTGGGCAAACATTTAACCCAACTGCTGTGTTAAAACAACCCAATCGCTGGGTCTGTCCATTTTCAACCCAACTTGGGCTGTTTTTAACCCAGCATTTTTAGAGTGATATATAGGTTTTTATATAGGCTATATTTATTATCAAATGTTTGGAATCAGTGAGATGTTTTTGAAAGAAATTAATAATTTTATTCCACAAGGATGCATTAAGATTTCTGTCTCAGATAAATGCTGTTCTTTTGAACTTTCTGTTTATCAAAGAATCACATTTTCCACAAAAATATTAGGCACATTAGACATCACGTGTGTTTAAAATTATATTTTTTAAGTGAAGCTGAGAAATTCTGAAATGAGATTTTTGTTATGGTTATGAAAATGCCCTTAAGACAATGGGACTAATAATGTCGATGTAAAAACTGTTTATTTTATTAATAAACATCAAATGAATTACTTTTTATGAGTATGATTGCAAAATATTGATCGATTAATGTTACAAATTGAACGAACATTTTACAATTTATTGAAAACATTGTGGTACATTATCATTGTCTGTTTTTACAGCAAACCTGCGCATCAACCTTCGATCCACTAGAGGACGATAGAGCATCAAAACGCAGTTGGACCAGGCAGAAATGAGGTTCTAAGGCCTTGTTCCTTTCCTCATATTTCAGGCTATTCATGAAATCACATGAATCTGAGATATCTGCAGGTACAGAGTGGTGTGAATTCTTCATCAGTCACTTTCTTAATTGCTAGGTTTGTTTTTAAATATTGTGAGATATCATGTGACGGGCTGCATTTGTAAAAGTTTAGTGACCGTATCACATGCATCATATGAGGAAAGAATTTATGATAACATTATTTCATAATATGCTTCAGAGACATTACACATTTAAATAAAACTTTGCATAAAGAAAGAATCTTTCTCTCTCACTCTCTCTCTTTCTCAATCCCCAGGGCGGAGAATGAGATGATTGGCCATCTTTGCGTTTTGTCGTGCAAGAGGCAGGGCTGTCAGAGAAAGCTGTCCTTTTAGGGACATAATTGAGGTGGGCAGGACGGCATGTGTGGGCGTGATAGGCCGATTGTGTCAGAGAAAGCAAGATTGACAGGAGTGACAGCTCCATTTATTGGCTGCTAGAGTCTACTCAGCAAAAGGGCATTCAGGGCCACTGGCTGGCTCTGCTGGCGGCCTGTGCAGTCGGCGCCTGGTGAGTAAGCATTTAGACAGCAGCCCTCACCGCGGTAATGCATGGGAGAAATATCTCTGTCAACACTGACTGTGATCTTTGACGGTGCCTCTAAAGAGGAAGGTCATACATATGAATGCAATCTCTGTCACACTCTTTTTCACACACACTCTCGCACATAAACACACACACAAAACCAAGCCTGACATAAATTGCACATAATGCCATGTTGTCAAACTCTCTTGGCACAAAGATTCAGCAGTAAACACCCTTCACTAAAGGTTCAGAGTCCTGCTGACCCTGGAAACATTTCTTAGCACTGCATATATTGAATGTTATCTTTGTGGAATGATTTAACACATTGGCTGTAATACAGTTTCTTGTTTGGTGTTTGTGACATTCTTTCTGAATGTAAAGTTTGAGATGATCCATAAAGGTAGTGCAGCGATAATACAAGTTTTTTTAAGACAAAGGAAACAAACTTTGAATGATGGTTTGACAAAGCCTGGTTTTAAAGTTTTGAAATTGACAGTTTTGACAGTATTATAGGCTGACAGAGAGATCAGTTTAATCATAGAAATGTAGTTTATATTACTGTGCAAAGATTTTTTTTAAATCTTATAATCACCAGGCTGCATTTATTTGATAAAAAATGGATATATTATAAAATATATTATTTGGATATATTATAAAATGTAATTTATTCCTGTGATGGTAAAGCTGTATTTTCAGCATCATTACTCCAGTCTTTAGTGTCACATGATCCTTCAGAAAACATTCTAATATGATGATTTGATATTCAAGAAACATTTATTATTAATATAAATGTTGAATAACATTTTTAATTAAAAATAAAAAAGAATCCTTGCTGAATAAAAGTATTAATTTCTTTTTAAAAAAACTTACCCTAAAGATTTGAATGATAGTAGTAAATCTATATTCCTCTGTCTAAACCCACACAAAAAGACAGATCAATACATTTATATGATATAATCTAATAAACTTAAATAAATAGATATATGGATCCGTGAAGTGAAGCACGCTCCCAGAAGGCATTATCTTATGAATCGTTTTAAATTAATAGTTCTGTGCTCCTTCCAATCGAGTTTGACTGGGGTGTGGCCAATGCAATTAAAATTCTGACTCATGGATTGAAAAGGGGCCAATTGTTAAATTCTAAATTGTGCCCAGTCCTGATTCAAATCATATTATCGTTCAAATCATCTCTGTAAAAAAATTCAGAACTGAAAAGATGGTTATACCCATTATACAAAATCAAAAATACAAAAAAGGTGTGCACATCCCACAAACCCAACCGGGGCTCAGGTGCAGGACAATCTGAAGCAAAAGACAAACGTGATGTCCGCACACTGATATAACTGCTCCGTAAAGACGTTTCGACCATCAGGTCTTCGTCAGGCACTTTATATCCAACAGTATATGTATCGCCATTACTGACAGAGTTAGACTTTATTTAATCTTTTTTTTGGTTTCTCTTTGTCTATTTCCAGTAATGCATGAAGCCATGGAGTCATGGTAAACAGCATATCTCGCACAGGAATTTTATCCAACATGGAGGATGAAGAGATTTCTCCTGGTGAGTTCTGGGAACTCTGTGTATGTGATTTCTGATAAAATAATCCTGCAGTTGTAACTTTGGTCAAAAGTCCCCTGTAATTGTTGCACTTGGCTAACGAATGTCTATGACAATATTTAACTCACAATTTTGGCTTCTTTGCACACACATAAACATCCACACACAGGCACAGATATACACACATCAAACAAAAATCGTTCTTTTATATATGTTTGCGTAACCTTTCCATCAAACAAAGGTGAAAGAAAATAAACACTATCCAGAGGAAATGTCCTTCTAAAGGAAACACGCTCACTTGGTGTTACAGCGTGTTTTGGTACTAAAATATTTGTGTTTCAGTTTTTTAGAAATGTTGACGTCCAGTGGGTTGCGACCTCAAAATGTCAAAACTAGAGTTGTAGAGATGCGAAGTGAAAACGAAGCGAGACTGCGCCTTATGGAAAATGTAAGTATTTTATTCCAACTGGCGTAGTTATAGTCAATACTATATAGGAAAGACCAGGATTGAGATGCAGTGTCCTTCAGACTAATAAAAGCAGGCGATTCATGTACTTAGAAAAAGGCCACAGAAAGTACCACCTAATATCCTAAAGCTGTCATGCTCAGAGAATCACTTAATAAGGCACATAATCGTAAGAGGCGGCCAAGACCTCCGATGACACTAAATCAATTGGCAGACGGTAACTCCTCAGGCGGGCCACGGTACCTAAGCTCTGAGTTATGACTTTCGGGGTGCCCCAGGGCTCAATACCCGGCCCACTCACACTTCTCTCCGTCCCAACTTTACCCTCTGGACTTAATTCATTTTTCCCTTGCTGGATCTGACAAGTTGCGTGTTACTTGGCGCCTTTCAAGTCGCCGGGCCAGCAGTATGATTAAGGGAGATGGAGGAGGATTAATGGAAAAATACAGGAACGGCGAGGAACGGTGTTGACCTAGAGGGAAGACGTTACGTTAATTCTTAACATGCCATTTGTTTCTGGCAGTGAAAGATAAAAGGTTATATGTCTCCAGAAACCGTAAGTACGTCAGAAGTGTTTATTTGGTTTGTCCAGGCGTATATTGAAACGGTTGTTTGCGAAGGAAATTGAAATTATAGTACTGCATAACCAAGCTATTTGCTGTGGAGGTCTAGCTTAATCATTTCCATAGCTCATGTTGTCTTTGGTGTCAATTCCCATCTGCAGATGATACCGCTAAAGGATGAATGGCAATCAGATGTTAGTTGTTTTTGAACAGAGCTGGAGAGCGCTTTCATACAGTAATCATGAGAAAATGCTGTGCCCAGAATTGCATTCGCCACAAAGAACGCTTAATCCCCGTCACTTTTCCATCTCTACCAGCATGCATCTATTGTTCGGTTTGTGCTCATCCCTACAAGAAGACGTTAAACGCCAGTAGAGGTTTTCCAGGTTAGCTTTCCACATTCTCCTCACTAATCAAGTGCTGCCTCGCAATAACGATAAATCTCTCATTTTGACGTGCGGCATAAATAAAGCAAACAGGCCTTGGTTTGATTACCCAGACTCCCCGTGAACAGACGGGCATTTGAGTGGCTCTGCTATTTATCAACCTGGATCTCCCTTCCTCTCAATCTCTCCAGCACTCAAAAAACGCCGTCACTGATTGCGTTTAATGTCTAACACATGGCCTGGCCAAGCATTCCCACTGCTGCCCGGGGAGGTGTTTGGACTGATTAAGAGAACTGTGTTTGCGGCCAAAGACTTGGGTTGTGAAACCGAAAGGTTTTGGCAACGCGGCAGAATTTCGAGTGTAGCTCTTGGGATTCGAATGTGGTTGCCTCTGTGGTTAGCGGACAGAGTTTCTACTCTTGGAATCTTGCAGAAGCATCCAAACGGGAAAGAAATGGCATATAGCAGCAATTACTTATTATCCTGAGGAGTGTTCTTCACTTCAGTGCTTTACCTCTCTCTCTCTCTCACTCTTTCTTTTTCTCCTTCATCCATTCAGATCTTCTCCCTATTTGCCGGCTGCCTGGGGTCACATTTAACCTGGAAGTGCTCTGATTGGGCCGGGGGTCACTTCACGGGCCCCCAAATTGCCTGCACCCATCCGTCACTGTCAGGCCATTATTAGTGCTATTATCATCAAAGTCACAGTCTGAATTATAGCGCATGCAAAAGCTGCGCCGCTCGGACTTAACGGTGACCTGAGCCAGGATGACAGCGAAAAAGGGTTGAGACCTTGCCGATGACATCACTCTAATCCCTCAAAGGCAGAAATGGCTGATGCTGAACAGAACAGTGTTCTGGGAGAAAGTTTGCAGGTTGCACAGCTTCATGTCGTCTTGAAAGTCTCAGATTCATGTTAACAGACGACCGTAGGCCAGATCCGGATGAGCAGTTTATTGGGGAAAAGGTCTTGTTTCTTGCAGCAGATGCATTGAGTTAGATGTTAATAGTTGATGAGAAGCAACATTTGACACGTGGGAAAGTTTACTCATTTAGCAGCAGGTGCTTTTATACAAAGAAACATACAAATGAGGAATGCTACAATATAACTGATTAATTTGTTAATGGTTTATGTGCTTAACGGGATAGTTAAGCCATTTACTCATTAATTTACTCATTACATTTACTCACCATCATTTTGTTCCAAACCTGTATGAGTTTCTTTCTTCTTTGGAACATAAAGTAAGATATTTTGATGAATGTTGGTTACCAAACAGTTTCGGTTCCCATTGTCTTCCATTGTATTTTTGTCTATACATTGGAAGTCAATGGGACCTGAGCCTGAAACTTCACAGAAGAAAGTAAGTCATACAGGTTTGCAATGGCATTATGGTGAGTAAATGATTGTGTGAAATAACCATTTAAGTAGTTAAATGTTCACTAAAGAGTTTTAAAGGGTTAGTTTACCCAAAAATTAGGTGAGTATGAACACTTTCAAATGCCCAGAAAGATACTAAAGACGTATTTAAAACAGCTCATGTGACTACAGTGGTTCAACCTTGATATTATGAAGCGACGAGAATACTTTTGTGCACCAAAAAAACAAAATAATGACTTTTATTCAACAATATCTAGTGATGGATGATTTCAAAACACTGCTTCATGAAGCTTCAAAGCTTTACGAATCTTTTGTTACGAATGAGTGGTTCGGAGCGTGTATCAAACTGCCAAAGTCACGTGATTTCAGTAAACGATACACGCTCCCGAACCACTAATTCGAAACAAAAGATTTGTTAAAGAAAGAGTCGTTATTTTATTTTTTGTTTTTTGGCACACAAAAAGTATTCTTGTCACTTCATAATATTAAGGTTTAACCACCTACCTTTCTAGGCATCTGAAAGTTTTAATTATCTTGCTGTCAGTGGAGGCCTCACTGAGCCATCGGATTTCATCAGAAATATCTTAATTTGTGTTCTGAAGATGAATGAAGGTCTTACGGGTGTGGAACGACATGAGGGTGATAATTAATGACATTATTTTCATTTTTGGGTGAACTAACCCTTTAATAATTTGTGATTTTAGGAGTTTGTCATTCTACCATCAAGGTAAAATAGGAAAGTATAGTTTAGTGATTTTGAAATATGTCTGATTTAGGATAATGAAGAAACTACACTATTTGCCTTGCATAAGATTGAAGTGGACTTTGAATGTAAATGCTGGATTTGAATGCTAGTTTCTTAAAGGTGAATTGTATAATTTCTGCACAACAAAGAATTGTAAGATTAATGATATTTTTTGGCTTAGTTGTCTCTGCATACTGAACTATAACATAAGTATATAAGCATCAAAATGTACAAAAAATTACACATTTCACTTTAAACAAAAGAATAAGTGAGATGTAACCCTAAAAAAAAAAAACTTGTTTTCCCCATCAAAGGCCCGCAAGACCCCTGTCCAGCACTCCTTCACATTCAGTGCTGCCCTGGACACCGAATGGCCTGCATTGTTTTGTACTCATGTGTCATTCTATGTTGTCTTTCAGCGACAGATCTTAAGGCAGTGCTGTTGTCCTTATAAATTAAGCTTCTCCATATGCATGAGCAGAAAGGGGGAGAGAGAACGTTGGCAGCGGAGGAAAGAAGTGCCATGGCGGGGAGTCTAAACAAGTGACAGACTGCTGAGCGGCATCAAAACATGAGCTGTCCATCACCGATAGGTGAGTATAAAGCTTCTGCATGCACATCCATTGGGAAATGTTAAGAGTTGCATTTAATACAGACATTAAAGTATGTAGGTGTGTGTTCATTTGTATCATCCTTTTTTTTGCCTGGGTGGCTGACCCACTTTTCTGTCCATTATATCATTTTAGGGCACTCCCAAGGGTTGATGGGAGTAGGGTCAGAGATCAACTCCAACGCCCCCATATGGTCAATTAAATCCCACTCAGTGCCCAGGCAGGGCCTCTTTCTTTATGGCGCTATTTACTCTTCTATTTTCATTATGTACATAGAAGGAAAGATGGAGAAGGAGAGGGCAACAGTACAGAAAAGGTCCTTGTCTGTTACCTGCGCTAGCAAAATTTCACTTTTGGGAATCGTAAGGAATTTAATGATTGTAGTTCTGATCCTGATTCCACTCAGATATTCCAGTTCATTATCTTTGTTGTTGGTCTCAAATAATATGGGCCAAATAGGGCAGTATAGATCTATTTTGTGTTTGCAAACAGCGATTATGTTTTTTTGTGGGCGGAGCCTACCTGGCGGCAGAAAATGACAGTTCTGCAGTAACCGTCTGTGGAAGCCATGGAAGAAAAGAATAAAAAAAAAGTTAATTTCGAGTTTATATCTCACAATTCTGACTTTTTTCTTACAAATCTGAATTTATATCTCACAATTCTTAGAAGGAAATCTACTCGTTATTCTGTCTTTTTTCCTCCGAATTGCGAGTTTAAATTGCGCAATTCAGATTTTTTTCCCTCAGAATTGTGATATAAACTCACAATTGTGAGTTATAAAGTCTGAACTGGGAGATATAAACTCATAAATGCAAGAAGAAAAGTCAGAATTGTGAGATAAAAATGTTATAGGCTATGTTTAAAAGTTATCAATGTAAAATATAGGTTTAAATTTCATGCTGTAACTGCTATGCATGTATGTCCCCTATGAACTGCATATGTGAATATCATGTAGACACACACACACACACACACACATTTTTAGGTTGATGGGTAAATGGTTTAAGTAGCTTCGCCACTGATGCAGGAAAGATTATCAAAATGTTTTTGTACAATGTTCTGTCCTCACTGGCATCATGAAAATCATTTCGTTCCAGTTTTTTTTTTACTGATTCCCAACCCCTTTTTGAGGGTTTACACTGACTTTAGATCAGCTCCTTTAGTACAAACTCTTATGCAGCGAAGGCAAGTCTGACAGTCACAAGACAAACTTCAAAGCTGCTCTCAGACTAAATGGGGAATGGCAGCCCGTGACCCAGAAAAGAAGCTTCATGCTGTACGTGCAATTGATTTGTTAGGAGAGAGGTGAAAGGTCTTATGGTAAAAGTAAATAAAAGAATGCATATCAATAGGCCTATATCATCAATACCCCTCTTTATGCTGGTTCGGATCCTCTCAGGAGGACGAAATGTGTAGGGAGGAGATCAATAATTGGTCTGTCTGAGCAAGAGATGGTGGCTCTGCTGTCACATTTGTAGTCTGGACTGTAATAACATCTGCTGGGATGTAAGATTTGCTTTAGTCACAGATCTTCGTGTTTGGTCTTTGCAGATTATGAACGTCACGGTGGATCCGGCAGGATGAGTAAGTCATTTTGTTCATGTAAGTTAGAAAGAAGCTCTCAGACAGTCTGAACTGAAATGACTGTGGCCACCAGGATCAATGTAGTGTGGATTTCATGCTTGTCTAATCACCGTTATAAGAGAAGGTGCCAGTTCTCTTTCATCCAGTACGTTAATGTATCTTTCTTAATGTCCGTAGCGAAGTAATTCTGTTGTCGATGCCATTTGTGTCTCCTAACAGTGAGTCTTTGTGTGCTGGTCTGTTTTAAATTGAATGAACAGGAGTCAAAACCTCACATAGTCCCCGTTTACTCCTGGTATTAAGTTTCGGGCCATTACAAGCGGACAGCACTAAATGCAGGTGTAAACAGGGTCCAAAACACACTGAATTCTGAACCTATAACTCAAATTATATTTAAAATGCATATGACCAAACCACATTTGATGTTTAAGCACTAATTTAATGTGCCCAGACTACTTACCTGTCAATCACTCATCATTTAATACAAGTAAACTGAGAATAGCTGAGAATTATATACATTTGAGAAGCGTTTTACTAGCAGGTATAGACTTGCCTAAGCACTTGATTGGATCAAACGGGACCTTGTTTAACTGAGCCACATTCACAAAGCAGAAGCAAGACAGTACTGGTGCACATGGTACTATTTGAGTGACCTTTTGTAATCCCCAGACTGCTTTAATGAGTTACAGGATCCACTTTGTTTCAGCCCAGAGCTGCTTCCCTCCTCTCAATCCTGGAGAGGCCTCTCTTTTACAACCTCAGGTGCTTCTGGATACACTTAATGCTCACTGTACGTCACCTGGGACTGCATGGGGTCAAACCTTACCTGACCTCTCACTGGTCTCTGTGCTCAGCCAAAAAAAGAAAGAATGAGAGAGTAAGAAATAGAGAATGGCTTATAAAGTCTCCATATGTGGGACGAATAATTTCATATCTTTAGATTTAGATAGAATGTGTGTTTTATTGTACACATTTTTTAAGACAAGTGCATTTACATGTCTTCAGTTTTTTTTTTTTTCATTTCTTAAAGAGCATACAACATATTGTATATATAAAAAAAATACAATAATTTGATTATCATGGTTGAGTGGTTGAGCTTGACAAATGCAATAAATGCTAAAATTAATATTACTTTTTGTCATAATTTTAAGTAGGCATTATCTACTTTTTGTAATGTTATGTTTTTAGTCATTAAAATTTATTTATAATTAAAACACTTTTTTACTACAATTAATTAAATATCATTTCTATAGATGTTGATTTATGATGTTTTTATTCACTATAGTGACTGATGATTTTAACTATTAGTCAAGCAAGCAAGTCAAAATCCATATTTTCATTGGGAATAAAGACATTTAAAACTGCATTTGAAGCTACATTTCATGCTATGTAAAATTTATGCTAGATAAAAGTTTATCAAACATATTTTATATAGGTGTTAAACCAAAAATATAATGTTTTAAATGCCATGACACACTGAAGTGTACTGTATTTTGTGGAAAGTGTCAGTAAATCAAAGCAGCTATTAATAAACAACAACAAAACTACAATAGCAAGAGGTTATGAAGATCATTAGAAGTAGCTAATTATTAAATTAATTCTATTAATCTCGCTTTCAGCAGCAGTTACGAGCTTTACGTTAAAATGCCTGATGTAAACACTTGCAGCTATATAGCAATCATCTCATCTTGACAGATTATGAGCTGTTTATGATGTATTTGACATGTGTTAAAACTTTTAGAGTCCCCTTTTTAAACGCATTTTACTTGTATTTAAGTGTTTCAAGACGCACTCGTGATGTTGACACGCCAGAGTGTCTTTAACTTTAATCGAAATGCCACGAGCGTGAAAGTCATCAGGCTGTCACGGATCTGCGCGTGGCCATGACCGGCATGATAAAGAACCGGACGCTATTTCGGCGAGGAAAACGGCTAATGGGCGAAAGATGAGGAGAAAAACAATAGCAAAGCGCATCCTGTACAATGGATACGAGGGATACGAAAAGACACCAGAAGACACCGGCGCGAGGGCGAACCACGTCTTCAGTGTATGTAAATATCAACCTTTTGTTGCGTAGTGTCATTGTTTTACGGACCCTTGATATAATTATGTGACTGTCTTTCAGCAAGAACCGGCGAAGAGGAGAAAATGGAGAGGACTGAATGGAGAGGACATCTCATCTTGTAATGCTGACTATATTAAGTTCAAAACAAAGGTCTGTTCCTTTTTATTGCTGACTTAATATGATGAGTTTTTTTTTTTTTTTTTTTTTTTTTTTTTTTGCTGATAAGCAACGCAAATAGATTAGAATAACTGTTGCAATGGCAATTTTTAACATTTATAACTTATAATATTTAAAGATGTAATAAAATGATACAATTATATGAAATATACAATTGATTTACAGTATATTCCATGTGATAATAGAACATTTTAATTAATTAATTAATTAATTTGTTTAATAGTAGTTAATATGGGTTAATAGGATCTCTTACAGTAAAAATGAAGACACTAGAGGCATTATTTGGATTTCCGCAGACTGTCACACTGGCAGAACCCTCTGGAGGACCTTTAGGTACCATTTCACAAAAGGAAATCAATTCTCTGGGGAACTTTGATGGAACCCCCAAGTTCCTGCTAGAACTTTAAAGACTGTCATCAGGTCCTCCATGGAATTCCATCACGAGGGAAACATTTTGAGGCACTTTAAATATATTGTAGTTTGTAATAAAAGGAGTGCATCTGAGGCATCTTCAGAAGGATGGAGGAACTTAAGAGGGTTCTGCCAATGCAAGGAATCTCAAATGTCGTTTTATTTTTACAAAGACATATTTTATGTTACAAACTAAATCAGAACAACTGTTTTTTCCCCCTGGAGTAAACAATAGTAATTTTATTTTATTTTGGTTTTCACTCAAACAGGCTTTTGAGGTTGACAAGCCCCTTGGAGATGCAACAAGGGATGCAGATTTTACTATGGAGGTAGTAACTTTATTAAAAATCGAATATTTAATTGACTGCATTAATTTTAAACATCTACAGTGCCTTTTGATGGTTTAGAGCCGAAAAGTCAATTGCACTTACACTTCAAAACAGTCGGTGTCTATGCTGCTCAGTTTATAATGTGGCGTGTATAATTTCCTTTCAGGTACTCGGAAGCCTCCAATCACGTTCAAGGGCGGAGCTTATCGCCATGGTGCTGAGTATGCAGAGGGAGATGGACTGCCTTCGAGAGCAAATCAGGAGCCTAACAGGTAAAGTGGTGGACTTCTGATCTGAAATGAGGAGGCAAAGCCCTCACTGGGTTTTTTTTTTTTTTTTAGTGCAATGCATTTCCATTGGCATGGGAAAGATGTGCACCGAGCTGAAATCTTGCTAACAGTCGACTCATTCACAGCCCATTTCATGTTTCAAGATCATTTCAGTTTGAGGAAAAAAAGTTCAGCAAGTTCATGAGGAAACTTCACGTCGAGGAAAGATTTAGTATTACTGTGGTGTGCCATGTTACACAACAGGTTAACCCTTGTGAGACAATCTCAGACTAAATTCATAGTTTTTCTTTTACAGCTTGTGGGAAGTTGGCTCAGACTCTTGAGGAGTTGATCGAGAGGAGTGATAGATGGCTGTGTGGCAGCCACGAAGCTGCAACTCCCAGCATTCCAAGGGAGCCCGAGAGAAGCAGGCCACCCAGTCACATTTCTCCTCCAACAGTGCTTAGTGGAAGAACAGATGAACGTGCAAGTTCAGAGCAGCAGGGGTGTGGTCAGTATGAGGTCACACAAACAATGCAAACGCAAAGGAATGGAACGCTTCTGGAACAAAAAGTAAGAGTTACGTATTAGATGCCTCTGTAATCAGTTTCAGAACTTCTCAGTGAAGTTTATTATACTTTTTTATTTTTTTAAGTTCTTGATAGAATCCCATGTGTTTGATTGTTTTGAAACAAAAAGTGTTTTTGTCCTCAGTTGCTGTTTTCTTCTATTGTTTCCTCGTAGGGCTGCAGTTAACAATAATCAATTTAATAATCTGCTGGTTATTTCTTTGATTAATCGGACATAATGCCCAATGCCCTCCTTAAACAATGTGAAACATTAATGTTGGGTCCAAAAATGGTTAAAATAAAGGTTACAATATAAAATGGTTAAAAAATTCAACATTATTATTATTTTTTTAATGAAAAACATTAATAAGCATTTTTGACAAATTGTTTTAAAACAAACTTTTTCACTGTAGGGTTGCAATTAACGACTATTTTAATAATCACTTAATCTGTTTATTTCTTTGAATAATCAGACATCATACCCAATGCTCTCACTTAAACAATATGCAAATTGAAGTAATGTACACATTGTGTCCAAAAGTAGTTAAAAATTGCAATTTAAAGTGATTTTATTTTGTAAAAAAAGTGTTTTTTTTTTTTTAATTGTACAAAAAATGTAATTTGAAACCAGCAGAACAGTTTAAATAACCAAAATTACCAAACCACAAACTAAGTATGAAAAGGTATTTGGATTTATGCATTAATTAAAATTACTGTTCATATAAAAACATATCGATCCCAGTTTATATTAGGTGGCCTTAACTATTATGTACTTACATTTAATTTAATAATTTGATACAATGCGCTTATTGTGTACATACATGTTTTTACATTGTACTTATATTTTAAAAAATACCAGCATGTAATTACATCTCTAATTACACTCTTCCCTTACACCTTAACCCACCCTTAAACCGAACCATACCACAAAACCTGTCCCTAACCTTACCTATATCCCACCTCAATAGCAACAAAAGTGTTTTACAAAACAATATGATCACAATAAGTACATTGTGCTTATTTTTTGATATAAGTACATAGTAGTTAAAGCCACCTAACATAAATAGGGACCAACATATCATTACCTGCATTGCATATATGATTTCAGGTTCAGTTGTGGTACATTTAAAACTTGATGTTTGACAACTATTATTTGACTGAGTTGCCTGCACAATCTTTGTGAAAGTCAAACAATGGCAAAAATTGAATCGCATACTTTTAGACTGCATTATTTTGCATTATAAGATCATAATGTGGTTTTTAGGTCATTTTTCACTACTTTAATGTACCATCACTGACAGGGTTTCTTCATGCGCAATCCAAACACCTGACTCATCAATAATAATATCATTTATTGTTGAATATTTTCATTACTGTTTATTATCAATCTTCATTCATTATTTGTTTACTGCATTTTTTACAGCTCAACTTTTTTTGTCTCTCAAGGTTATCACTGCTGATCTTCTGGAGCGCTGCAACACAGGGACCACCGCTCAGAAACTCACCAATGACCTGCTGCGCAGCCTGTACGACAGAGACTGTCTGGCTTCTCACTCAATCTCAGGCATCGTTAACAGCAAGCGTGGGACGCCCAAGCCAGCTCTTCCGGCACATGAGATCCAGGCCATTCTGAGTACGTATAAGAGACGATTTGTAACAAGTACTGAACAGTGGGCGTCTTTTAGTTAGTTTGAGAATTCATTCAGTTCCATTTCATTTACTGCAATCAGACCATTGTGAAGTTTTTGATTAATTGAGGTCTCAAGTTTGCAGCTTTGATTACTAGTGAAACATTCTCCACAGGGACAGTGCAGCGGTTCTTCCCTGGAAAGACGGATTCGGAAATAAAGGGCTACATTCGGCAGAAGCTTCAAAATGAGGCCAAGAGGCTTCGGAAAAGGCCACACCCAGCTGATGATCCATTGGTGGGCTCTTTTAAAGAGGCAGGAACAACGTTTGAGCATTGAGTGTTGACTTTCTTTGGACATCCCCAATGAACTTAGTTAAAGAATTTAAAAAATTGACAATGAGTTCTACTATCATTCATTAATTACAGTTCCAAACCCTTATGCATACAGGTTTCGAACGACATGAGGGTGAGTAAATTATGACAGAATTTTCAATTTGAGTAAGGCTGCACAATTCATCTTTAAATAAAACCAAAATCACTATGTGACGTAGTGTGATTATCAAATCTCGAAGACTGTGATTTAATTACATAAGTATATGCTCTGTGTGTTTCAGAGTGAAACGCAGAACTGTATTCATTTACACGCGAGCAGTTCATGATCTGGTGTTTCCGGTGTCTCGGAGTGGCCTGGTTTGCAGTAAATGTAGCACCACTCAAACTCTCTGCATGTGCTGTGAGTTTGGGTCGCTTATCCACCTTATTACTGACAAGCCTACTGCATTTTGAATTATGGGTTGCACTTCCAGTTTGGAAAACTTCCATTCGAGAAGACTGAAACGAATTATTTCAAAATCATACGAGGTTTGACTGAATGAGCTGTCAATTTTCCTTCATGTTTTATTTTCAGACATCATGAGAATAACATAATGCTTGGTATTTTAATGTGACATGTTATAACAAGAAGATCTATGGCAAGAGATCATTTCAGTCATGGCATTCTTTTCCTCATGATTATTTTTCCCCCTTTCTTTCCGCTTTAAGAGTTTGAAAAAGGACAACATTTTTGGTCTGTTCTCCCGATTTAATATACGATATATCCCATTAATAATTCACTGGAATGCACAAAGAAACTATTGTTTCTCATCTCTTTCCAGGTTTGTTCCCATGGGTAAATACAATTTATTATCTGTCAAAATGCCGAAAATCACTTTGAAATAGTATCATGCAATGCTGACGTTTACGAACATTTTTGATTGAAGGCAATACATGTTACATAATACAGATATATATTTCTATTATACCCGTTCGTTATTGCTGGTACCTTGTTGATGCTTTTACACTTTTAAATGTCCCTTTAATGTTCGACGGTTGCAGGGTGAGTAGAATAATGATTGCTTACAGCTTAACGGAAGTTGCACCTATAATTCGCGCATGGGGTGTAGGGATAAGGTGGACAACATGCATTTGGGAATGTAACCATTGACCCAAACTTGTAATGAGAAGCCCTTATAAAACAACTTGCGTCAGCAAAAAGCTTTTAAAAGTAAGAAATTAAGACAGCCATAAATATTAGTATTGTAATTTTTACAGTTGTACTGTAAAATAATTATTATTGAATTAAGTACTCTTTATTTTACAATTAAATATAACAATGGTAATATTTGTCATTCTGTTTACATTTTTTAGTAGTAATAATAATAATAATACATTATTATTAATATTTAATTAATTAATTATTATTATTGATTATTAATTTATCACATTAAGTTGCAATTTTTATCAGAAAATTGCAATTTGATTTCTTCCCCAAATCGTGCAGCCCTATTTTTGAGTGACTAAATCCCTTCAAGGTCGCATTTGCAAGCTGTAGAGCACATGACAAACTATGTGTGTATCATTTTGATTACCCAAAACTGTGACTTTGTATTGATTTGAAATTGCAAAATGAACCCTGGAGTCACAGTTAGAAGTAGATGGAAAACAGTATCTTCGGTGTACCTCCAGCATCACTGCCAGACGTTATCACACACTGTTTGTCGTGCGCTAAAACTTCGAACGAAGTAGACTAAAGCTGTGAACACAGTGGCAGATGGTTAAGCATCGCTCTCCTGTAAAATTACATGGATGTCACTTGGTAGGGGGGTTACATCGTGATTGATGTAGTTCAGACTTGTGGTATTTTAGTCGATCACATGTTGAAAGTGTGCCCCGGCGTGTAATGTGAATATATATTTTTTCTGTGTAATGTGAAATACACACGTGCCTCCTATATTGGACTCCTTACTGTGGCCTTATCAGTCAGAAAACGCAGCAGTACAGTTCTCATTTCGAAACCACTGTGATTATATCTATTAAAAAACAACTTGTCTGTCTTGAATGTGTGGCGTCTTTTTTTGTCTCGATTGCAGACTCTGTTCGCAGAAGCTTATTGAATCGGCTGCTTGTAAACGTGCAGGTTTTTTACCTTTCCAGACAGAAGCACGCAGGCTCCTGAAGGCCAACGGCTGTGTGAGTAAATTAACCCCGCACTCACCAGCTGTATCACTGCACACACCCCTTTCTGGGGGAAAAAAACACATCACCGAACACATGGCACAAAGGACGGCGTGGGAACTGCATATGGTACATAATCAATAGGCCTTATCGCGCACACACAACCCGAACTGCAGACACTCCAGCATTGGGCTAGACCATTATCAGTGATACATGACCCTAATCCATTTATGTGTCAATGATACAACAGATTGGGGTTCGGGAAAACAGCGGCATGGCACTGGGGACGATATCTTCACCGATCCAGCCATCTTACAGACCTTGCCTATATTTCCACTCACTAGATCTGCTAACAGCAAATCAATGGGCTTCTTTTGTTTCTGCAGGTTCAGACATCCTCATTGTGTCATTGTGTTATCGGCGCCGTGGTGTGTGTGTGTGTGTAAATCGCTTTGAATATGCCACCAGGATAGAGGCCTCTCCCAGAATGTTTTCTTTTTCTAATGTGAGGATGTAAACGTTGCAAGGAAGCGAATATTTCAAACGGTGTTACAGCGCGGCCATTTGATCTCTTGAAGGCTCGAGTTGATTTACGAATATGAAAAGTGCTTCAGCTGTATTCGCCAATATTTTCACTGCGCAGTCAAAGAAAACTTCAAAGTTGAAGGTTGGAGCGTTAAACAGTCCTCCGGGCTCGCATCCTTCTCTGAAGGGGCCAAGGCAAACACGCTTCGGCCCTCCGCGGGGCTCTCGCTGAACCTGGGTAAAATCAGCAGGGAAGACAACTGAAATTAAACGTTTGCAGAACGCAGGAGAAACGCCTCCTCCTGTAGGCCCATGCGTTTCCCGCAGAGCTGTAATATGTCATCTGGGCAGCCACTTCGGTGGAGGACATATCCCACAATGCCCTGCAAGGCAGGGTGCCACAGTACCCGTTGCGGCTCACTAACATGCCTCCACGTGCCATCTTAACTTTTCATTTGTCTTCTTCTACCTGTCAAGTGGAGGAAAAAATTGTATGGAGGAAATGCTCCTCTTCAATGGGATCATGATCTCAGTTGTACTTCTGTGCCATGAAATGACATTGCACTTCTATTCAGTGATCCACAAGCATCTTAAGATGAGCAAAAGTCTAATTCAGTCATCTGAATCCCAGTCATAACATATATTCTATACATTTCAGGGACTAGACTCTGAAATGTAGGATTACATGTACATTTTCTTGTGTGTGTATAATATAAGAGCTATATATTTCTTTGCTTTCATTTGTTTTGCTTTGTTTTGTTTGGACCAAACCACTATTTTTTGTTTGTTTTCTATTTCTATTTGTTGTAAGCTTTTTGTTTTTTGTCTGGAACTTTTGTATGTGTAATATAAGCCTAAACCACTGTTTTTTGGTTTGTTCCCCCCCCCCCCCCCACTTTGTTTTGATTCGTCTGGATCTTTTGTATGTATAATATCCGTATAAAACCATCGTTTTTTGGTTTATTTGTTCAATTTGCTTTGTTTAGTCTTGCTCTTTTGTAAAATATAAGCTCAAACTGACTCACTAATGTTTTTTGGTTTGTTTTTGGCTTTTTTTTTGCTTGGATCTTTTGTATCTATATAAAAGACTAAACTGCTGTTTTTTGGTTTGTTTCTTTGCCTAGTTTTGTTTTGATCTTGCATTTGTGTAATACAAGATCAAACAGTCATCCTGTGTTTTGTTTTGACCTTGTACAAGTCCACATATTAGTCTAGACAGCTGTTTTGTTTTGCATTGCATTGCATACTTTTTGTTTTGTTTGGATCTTATGTATAATATCTGTATAACACCATCATTTTTTTTTTTTTTTTTTTTTGTGTGTGTGTGTGTGTTTGTTTTGGGTTTATTTGTTCACTTTGCTTTGTTTTGTCTTGCTCTTTTGTAAAATATAAGCTCAAACCGGCAATTTTTTAAGCCCACACTAATGTTTTTTGGTTTGTTTTGTCTGGATATTTTTTTATGTAAAATTGCTTAAATTACCATTATTTGGTTTGTTTTTCGCTTTTCTTTGTTTTGTTAGGATATTTTGTATCTATAATAAAAGACTAAACTGCTGTTTTTTTTTTGTTTTGTTTCTTTGCCTGGTTTTGTTTTGTTGTTGCATTTGTGTAATACAAGATCAAACAGTCATTATGTGTTTTATTTTCACCTTGTATAAGTCCAGACAGCTGTTTTGTTTTGTTTTGCATTGCATACTTTTTGTTTTGTTTGGATCTTTTGTGTGCATAGTTAAAGTCCAAACAGCTGTTTTTATGTTTGTTTTGTTGTGATCATGCATTTGTGTAATACAAATTCAAATGGTGTATGCTGTTTTGACTTCATCTTGTATATGTGTAATGTAAGTCCAAGCAGGTGTTTTGTTTTTATTTTTTGTTTCTTTGCTATACTTTGTTTTTGCATATGTGTAATACAAACCCAGCTGTGTTGCATTGTGTTGTTTTTTTGAACAACAGACACATTCTTCAATAAACCTCAGTACTGTTTTAATTAGAGGTACTTGACTCATCTTGGGAATCTTGTTGTTCTGTCTGTCATGGTGGTAGGACAAGGAAAGACCAGCTGTCATGTTTCCAAATCAACAAAGGCTGTTTTTATATGCATTCTCTTGGGCTGAGTGTGATTTTTCCACCAGCGAGACTGAGAAATCCATTCGTAAAGATGCAACGATCTGAGCACAGTTGACATTCATAGTCATGCGTGTAGGAAGAACATGTTTTTGCGGCTGTTCCTTTCTCTGCATGTTCTCCCGCTGAGAAGTGCATGTTCAATTAAAGCACAGGGGGCGACCATTGGTCCAAACCAAACAGAACACGCATACGGCAGCCGCGAACGCTCGAGAGAGGCTCGGGATGGTCAGTTGTCAGGGCAACATGGCCCCTGGAGAGGGACGAGGGTGAAGCAAACACCTGCCCTACTCTGATCTGTAGGGAATTACTCTGACTGAGAGCAGATGAGCATCCTTAAAACTGAGAGAGCGAGTGTGAACGAGCGAGGAGGAGGAGGAAAAGCTGGGCGAAAATGCGAGCATCTGTCCAATGAGAAGAGTGGAATTTATTTATTATCAGGAGGAAGAGGTGGTTCCATGGGGTGGTTTGATTAATGTCCAACCCTCCATCTTGTCAGTCCGTTTTTGTCTGCTGAAAGGAAAACAAAGCACGGGGGGTTGAGAGAGGGAGAGAGAGAGAGAGAGAGGGAGAGAAGAGGGGTGGTGGAGGGGTGTTCGGTTAATGGCTGCCACTGAGGTTTCTTTTCATGTCGCTTGGGCCCGTCAGCTTTGATTGATGGCTCAGACAATGATTGGACAGACCCTTAGCTCCTGCTCACCAACCATGGGCATTATGGGAAAATGGAGAGAAAGTGGGAGAGCAAGGAGGAGAGAGAGATCTCATCCAATGAGAGGACAGAAAAGCACCCATGCAGCCAATCAGAGGAAGGGAGAATATAGAGCAGGAAACCAAGCGCCTGAGAGAGAGAGAGAGAGAGAGAGAGAGAGAAAGCGAGAGAAAGGAACAGAGAAAAAGAAAATAGAGACAGACAGAATGAATAAAAGAGGTGGAGATTTAGATGAAGCCTGTCTGATCTCACTCGATTATATATGTGGATATAACAGTCTGTATGTGTAACCACTCCATCCAAACCTGTTCACTCTTTATCTCTCTCTCTGTGGTTTTCCTTTGGCATCTCAACCGCATTTTCATTTGCAAACAACCTTGTGGCTGTAAGAATCCGTTAGGAATGAAAGTAGCGTCTCTGTCTATCTGACATACTGTCAGCAAATCAGAGACTAGTGGTCTGTAAATGCGTTCGCGTGGGGTCAGCTCGCTACAAGTGTACCTCAGCGTTTTGTGTCATCTGAAAGTTTGAACAATAGCCTAAAAACCTAAAATAGCTTTTAGTTGTAATCACAGTTTGGACCTGCTCAAGGCTAAAAACTTGACGTTTTGAGGCACACCGAAAGGGACAGAAATAGGAAGCAGTTTTCTTTCGGGACAACCTCAAATTCAGGAGCTGTCTGTCATAATTTCCCAAGGCCGAAAGAACTACTGAAGCATGATTCTGTCAGCAAGAATTCCCTTTGAGAATGTCTGACAGAAGAAAAATCATAAAATGCTTTTTGTGTCATTTTGAAGAGCATGTTATTCATACCAGGCCATGGTTATTTTTTATATAATACTTATATAATTATTTATTTTTAATATGATTTTATATTATTTTTAAATAATATTTTCAAAATATGCTTCATTATATAATTTCTATAAATATTTTTATATTTTTTGTGCAGCAAACTGGTTGATATGTACGATATGTCCTTCTCTTCAGTATCACTTTGGATGAGAGAGAAACTGTTGCTATCACTAATTCTGCAGCAAAATGTACATGCACTGCAGATTTTATGCATGCATGGAACAGAATTTGAGAGCACACTGTGCAGAATACTGTATCTCATAACAAAACGCTGTCTGCTTGACTTTTTATTTCATGAGCAATGAACCATCAGCTGCAATTCTCAACATTTCCCTTTGATCACGCTAAGTTTTTAAAGATGTTCAAACACAAAATTGGACTAAAAATACATACGATCTGTTTTATATGTATATGACGAGTATAATTATAAGTAAACGTGCATATTAAGGTCATGTGACAACAGTGCACCATTGAAATATTAGTTCAAGAAACAGAGCATGTTGTCATAGGTTTGATTCCCAATGCATGAATTAATAAATTGCATACTCTGAATGAATGCAATGTAAGATGCTTTGGATAAAAAAACATCTGCAAAATTACAAAAAAAGTATAAACGTAAGCAGTACCGCGGTATTCTAGTCAGTAGGAAACAATAAGAACAGAAGAGTGTGGATAGAAAACCGTATGGTGCAAAGAAAAGAAACTGTATTTGTGTGTGTAAAACAGAATAGAGATACCTGGCTCTGGTTGGAGTGGGTATTATTAGGTTTGGGAAGAGGAACATATGTAGAAGAGCCGCAGGGGCCTGGGGGGACGCTTGATCCCGTGGCGCCGCTCCTCTCTTCTGCCCCCAAATGGAAGCACAAATTGAGTTGGTAGGGCTGCGTAAATTGAATTTACCGAGGGAGCCCCCCACCATTACCAGCCCCACACTGAGTTTAGGGTCATCTGTTTTAGTTGGCAAATTGATTTTTACATTTTGGCCCTTGTCCTCAGCCATCCTGTCCTGATCTTCCTCTCTCTCCCACTTCTAGCTGATGTTTATAGTCATGTATGAGGGTAATAGTTGAACATGGTGGTTTACATCAGTCATGTAGCGTGTGTTTGGTCAGTTCATGTGAATTTTGCACTGGAAACATGAGTGCATGACTCAGTTTATGTATCTTGGATGTATCATTTGCCGATGTTTTGTTCATAAATTAGTCTGGAAAATGATTCACAGATGTAAGGATCTGTGTTCGTAAAGCTTGTCTTCTCATCTGTATTGTGAATGAACGTGTCCTCAACCTTTATTAGGTTACGTTGTATGACTGTGTGTGTGTGTTTCGCCACTTTAGAACAGTAGAAGTTGTGCTCTTCACTCCCTGTGATGATAGCAGCATTGTAGCAATTAATTAAACAAAATTAATTACCCTCCTTATCATCCGAGTACACATTCACGCAAAGCACTCTCTCCATCTTTCTCTAATACACACACACACACACACACTTTTATATGCACAGATTCACTCTTTCCTAAACACTTTGCAGTAATATATCCAGAGTGAAATATCATTGCTCAAAAGTTGCTCTTTCAAAGCTCAGGCATGACACTAGAGGCAAAACCATGTCATTTTTTCATGCACTGGTTAAATTTTAGCTATTTTGCTTCCATAACATATCTTCTTTCAGAATAGTGGGAAGAAAACATCCACATTTTACTGCACTTCATATAATTGCATATGTAGATTTTAATTACAATACATATCTTTAAAGGCCGTTTTCTCAAAATGAGTTTTTTCTCCTGCACTGAGACTGAAATCTTACCTTCAGCAGCACTTACACTAAACTTTTCTTCATATCTGTATTCTTCTCTTCCAAAGGGGTTTGTACACTGTAAAAAATGACCGTGATTTTAACAGTAAAAGACTGTAAAAATGCTGCGGTGAAAAACTGTCAATTGGTTTACAGAAAGTTTCCGTACTATATACGGTGAATAACTGTAATAGATCTAATGGTACATTTAATGTAATTTTACGGTAAAATACCGTTAAATTCACAGTTTTTGGAAGTGAAAAATAACAATTCATTGTAAAAATTTACAGTGAAAAAACGTAAATTGACATTCCCACGATTCCCAGTGTGACACTTCACATTTGATATATTTTCGTTGAAATAACTGTTTCTTTTTAGTTTTTCTCATTTTATTCTAATCAGTTATGTACATTAGGGTTTTATGTTACATCTAATGTTGTTAAATTAATGTTTATTGCATTTTTAAAATTTCATGCATGTTACCATGATGGTGTTTAGTGTGTGTGTGTGAATGACACTGTGTGCACCTTCTATATGTTAATATTGTCCTCCTCAGCTTGTGGAAAAGCTGCTTGTGATGAACTTTGATTCATCATGTGACTCTCATCACCACTGTGTTTAGTGACTGTCAGTGTATTATAAAGGTACAAAACAGATCTTAGTACTTCATTAGGTTGGTAAATTAACATTATATCAGTTAATGAAATACGTTATTTTACCATAAATTTAACAAAAAAAATTTTACGTTGCTACTGTATTTTTTACGGTAAAGTTCTGGCAACCACAGCTGCCGTTTTTTTACCGTAAATTTTACTGGGATTTTTTTTTTTTCAGTCTATATATATCATTTGTCTGGTTTGTATAACATTTTATTCATAAAAACATGGTGCAATTTTTATTCTCTGATCTATGGAGGGGAAAAAATCAGAAAAAAGAAACAAGAATTTTGAACCTGTCTTCATCCAGTGCTCAGATTTCTGTTCTGGAAATGAATGCCAGTTAACTATATAATGCCTCATTTGCATATTCAAACATAACATTTCAGTTTGAATTTCATCTTAATGTACTGCGATATCTTTTAGTTAGCATTTTTAGCCTGTGAATTCTTTAGTTGAGTATCAATTTAGTTTCATTTTTTTCTCCTTAAACTCCTTACATTCACAAACTAATCCAGTATAGCTCAAATAATTCAGTTTTAAGAGAATTTGATGAGAAATATTTGAGACTCTTGTGAGATTTACTGTCTCCATTTTAGTCTCATTGCTGTCTAGTATTGAAATATTAAAGAGATCCTATTTGCTTTACAGCTTCCCCTTTTGATTCCCCATCATTTTTAATCTTTTGAAACAATTTATTTAAATAATTAAAAGTAGTAAACGGTTGTGGCGTGTGTCATGTCACACAGAAGACAGATTATGCTAGTTTCGTGACAGTAGGTGTCAGACGTGGGTGTTATGATCAAGTGTTCGAGCGGGACTTGACACTATTAAAGCATTTTATTTTGACATCCCATGACGGTTTCTCTCTCTCTCTCTCTTTTTTTTTTTTTTTTTTACCTATCTGAAGTCACTTCTTGTTCCCAAACATTCACTTAGATCAAGTATTCCCCTTAAAAGAGAACTTAGTTGGCAGTTGGAGTCGTTGGGTGTGTGCGTGTGTGCCATCCTCCCGCTGTGTATAATAGTGGGGTCTTTTCCTCGCCCCCGTGCGTATGGTGAACAGGATGGGGGTTTCTGGCCTGCGGGGTTGGGCCCCTCTGGTGTCTTGAAGCGGGTTCTGAGTGAGATTGATGAGGGTCGAGACCCCCACCTCCCCCCTCCTGCCCCACCATGTCCCCCCCGAGGGTAGATACTGCCTGTGCACCCCCGAACACTCTCGCTTGCCAGAACCCTCCGTGTGCACAGGGCAAACCCAGCTGCGCCCCTCCGTTCCCAATCTTTCTCTTTTTTTTAAATTTCTCTGTTTATGCTTTTTAATTCATTTATTGCTTGTACTATCCATCTGGTTTCTTACTTTTTACTTTTGAGTGTCCTGCCAGTGCAAAGGCCCCTGAAATGATGTGTGACTTCTGCATTTTCTCTCTCTTTTTACTCTTAAAGGCAGGAGAGAAAGAAGCAGAAAAACACACTCACATAGATGCAGGTCCTGATTTATTTCTGGAGATCTGATGCAACCCAACAGCTGAAAGATGCAACGAGAGGTTTCCGCAGGTACCGCTGTGCTATAAATGCTGAATCATACCTATAGTGTAAAACGTGGTGAAAAGGTTGACTGATTTATGGGGTATAAAAAAGAGAGATATCCAAAATCCCATCTGTAAAAACATTAACTAATGCCAAAAAAAATGAAACAAGAATTTTGAAGATGGCTTTATCCAATGTTCAGATGTCTTTTCTGGAAATGTATGCAAATTGCTGCATATTTAATTAGTGCATCATTTGCATATTTAAAGATAACATTTCAGAAAACTTTTAATACACAAAATGTCATTAATCATCTGTAAAAATGTTTTCACAGATTCACTAATATAATATTTTGAGTTTCTGTTGATTAAACTAATCTCTTTCTTTGTATTGACTCACATTTTTAGTTTCAATGAACTCAATTTTAATTTTTTTTTTTTTTTTTACCCTATGTTTCTTGTCTAGTTTCAGATGTTTTTCCTTTGGAGAATTAGACACTACTGAGACAGGAAGAGTATATAAAACAAGTGTGTATAGCATAGCTCAAATAATTTAGATAATTTGATGAGAAATATAGAGTTCATTTTGAGACATCTGAATATTGAACGTGCAATGATACTGAATTATACCTTTAGTGAACAGATATCAATTGCATATAAGCAGAGCAGAATGAATATGGTTGGAAAGTAAGTGAACTTTCCATGCAGACTATTTTCAGAACTCCTTTGCTGATTCATAAATCTCAGGTTTTGATTATTTAAAGCATTCCACGGCGCACCATTCACACTAAATGGTGTGAGTTACATTCCTACGCTCCGAAAAAAAAAAAAAAAAAGCCCCCAAAGGCTTCTTCCATTACTTCTCATTAACTACGGCCCCCGTGGCTGTTGATGTTACATTTCGGTTGATTAAACGTTTGTCATTTACACTTTCATCAAGCATCTCTGTCACCCTGCGATTCTGTTACAGTGTGAACATGTCAGTTGTCGTCGCTACACGTCCGGTCGTGATGAATGACTGTTATCAAGTGACCAATCCAAACTCTCAGAGCTCGTTTGAGGGGCAGGCTGAAGTCAGCCGTGACGATCTCTGTAAAATGTTATGAGTTGTTGTGACAGTTATCGTGTCGTGTTTGTGATTTTATTGCACGGAGGCAATAAAAGTCAGTAACTCGAAATCAAACTGAGTTTTAACAGATGAAGTTTGGGTGTTGAGATAAAATGTCAGTTTAAGGCCTCTAAGTGTCGGACTGACAATTTATTTACTTCTTTCAGAACTTGCCATGGCTTAGAGATTTTGGAAAGATTCACTCATTTCTATTTTTAAAAGTTAGCCTGGATCAATTTCTGCATTGTTTATTTATGTTTATTTTATTTTAAATGCTAATTATCTAAATAAATAAATTTGAGTGTATCTATCTATCTATCTTGTATGTACTTTGTACATGTTCGCTTTGTATTGGATGAACAAAGTGAACTGTCAGTCTGACATCTTATTTTATTTTCCCTTGTGACTGTTTAAGCAAGAGGCTTTAAACACAGACAGAATCAGTGCCATAAACTTTTCAGGGCTTTTTGAAAGCAAATGACCTCGTGACACCACTGTTCAAGGAACCGCACATGATCTTTCCCTCCAAAACTTGGTTTTGCATTTCCAAACAAATCCTGATTAGCCAATCAGAGACAGTTAATTGCCGGTGGATTAATGTTGTGTCTTGCTGCGGACAGTTTCAAGCTTTTCCTGATGATTCCACACTGCTGGAGACGGAGCAGTAGTGCCTCATCCTAATTTTTCATTGTGTGTCAGTGAGGAAATGAAAGAGGTGCTTGTAATAACCCATAAAGAGGCTTTTTATCTGTCTGTGACTCCCAAGTGCTCTCTGTCTTTCTTGCACTTTGTCTTTCTGCCCCCCTTTTCTCTTTTTTTCATTTCAGACAGTTTTGCACAGTTTGTCTTTAGATAAAATGAAATTACTGCTGTGGATGCCATCAGGCTCATATGAACATCTGTTCTGCCCAGTGATCCTGATTTCTGACCCCTGCCTGGATCGAATGTTGACACACACACACACACACACACACACACACACACACACACACACATATATATATATATATATATATATATATATAACAAAAGTGTGATTTTTAAAATTAGAAATATACCTTTATTCAGCATTGGGTGCATTAATTAGATCTAAACTGACAGTAAAGACATTTACAAAATATTACAAAATAAAATGCTTTCTTTTTAACTTTCTATTCATTAAAGAATCTTGAAAAAAATGCATGACGGTTTCCACAAAAATACTAAGCAGCACAACTGTTTTCAACATTGATATTAATCAGAAATGTTTCTTGAGCAGCAAATCATATTAGAATGATTTCAGAAGGACCATTTGCATCACATGAATAAATTAAAGTTTAAAAGTTATTCACATAGAAACCAGCTATTTTAAATTGTAATAATATTTAACAATATGAAATGTAGCCTCGGTGAGCAGAAGAGACTTCTTTTAAAAACATTTAAAAACTCACAGACCCCAAACTTTTGAACAATAGAGTATTAACCGGTATAGAAGGTTACAGTTTTATGCCATTTATTTAGAACATAAATATATCACTATAGAGTGTCAGTAGAGTATTAGTAGGCTGGTAGGGTTACGGTTAGACTAAGTTGACATGTAGTTGCAAATGAACTTAGTCTTTGTCATTGTAGAATGTCTGTTGGGGACCATCACAAAAAACAGTTATCAGATATTAAAGGGTTAGTTCACCCAAAAAATTAAAATTCTGTCATTAATTACTCACCCTCATGTTGTTCCACACCCGTAAGACTTTTGTTCATCTTCAGAACACAAATTAAGATATTTTTGATAAAATCCGATGGCTCAGAGAGGCCTGCATTGCCAGCAAGATAATTAAAACTTTCAATGCCCAGAAAATTACTAAAGACGTATTTAAAACAGTTCATGTGACTACAGTGGTTCAACCTTAACGTTATGAAGCGACAAGAATACTTTTTGTGCGCCAAAATAACGACTTTATTCAACAATATCCTGTGATGGTTGATTTCAAAACACTGCTTCATGACGCTTCGCAGCTTTACGAATCTTTTGTTTCGAATCAGTGGTTCAGAGCGTGTATCAAACTGCCAAAGTCACGTGATTTCAGTAAACGAGGCTTTGTTATGTCATAAGTGTTTTGAAATTCTCCACTGGGGGGTGTGACTTTGGCAGTTTGATACACGCTCTGAACCACTGATTCGAAACAAAAGATTCGTAAAGCTTCGAAGCTTCATGAAGCAGTGTTTTGAAATCACCCATCACTAGATATTGATGAATAAAGTCGTTATTTAGTTTTTTTGGCGCACAAAAAGTATTCTCGTCGCTTCATAACATTAAGGTTGAACCACTGTAGTCACGTCGACTGTTTTAAATATGTTTTTAGTAACTTTCTGGGCATTGAAAGTGTTAATTATCTTGCTGTCTATGCAGGCCTCACTGAACCATCGGATTTTATCAAAAATATCTTAATTTGTGTTCTGAAGATGAACGAAGGTCTTACGGGTGTGGAACGACATGAGGGTGAATAATTAATAAGAGAAATTTCATTTTTTGCTGAACTAACCCTTTAAGCAGACAGTCTATTAATACTTTAATGACACTTAGTTGACTTGTAGTTGCAAATTTACTCATAGTCAACAGAATGTTCAAAAGGGATCATCAAAATAAAGTGTAACCCTTTTCCTCTCTGTAAAACTTTAGCAGTCATAACTAACTAAACTAAACCCAACACAATCACCTGCAGTCTTCTGACTCGGCAAGAATCACGACTATCCAAACATTTGTGCCTTAATGAAACTGAACGTCAATACCTTTTAAATATATATCTGATTAAAATAACATGCAAAATTACAAACTCGGATGAGACTGCAAAGCATCAATGAAGCATCACTAAAACATCAATGGTGGAAATCTTAATGTGATTAAAAAAACATTATCATGACAAAAACATCAATTCGTCAAAATAAGGCCATCAATACATTTGGCAAAATATCAATGGCTTAAAAACAGAGACAGATTACAGGTCACCAATCTTGCCATTGTTTCCAGACAGTTAAAACATCAATTCTTCAATATTACATTATATTATATATAATTACAGGGACAATATAGTATTGAAAAGGACATTTTCTTGTTAAAATGAGGATATCGGCACATAAATGTATTATCCAAGAGGCAGTTTTTGGATAATATATTGCTTTTTTCCCCAACGTGTTTGCTGAAGCCACATTAATATCTCTGTTGGATAAATTTTGGATAAACAGCCCTCACACACAGACACATGAGAAGATTCACAGACGCGCACACACACACTTCCTCTAATTCTCTCTTTTTCTCTTTCTCTCTCTCTCTCTCTCTCTGCAGGAGGAGTGCAGTGCTGTGTGCTGTAGAGGGGAGATAATGGCCTCTGGCTCCTCAATCTCTCGGCTGTAATGTGTTTCTGACGCCAGCTAGTGCCTGCAGCCCCCTGGGAGGTTCAGGGACGACATCATGATGGAGTGTCAGGTGCTTCTGTGTGTGTGCGTGAGCATGTCAGTATGCATATCAAACAGCTCCATAATGATATCTGTTTCCTTGCCAGCCGCCCTAGACTGCAGGGACCACCTTTGCTTTCTCTATATTCCAATCACACGCAAATGTATATAGGTGCTCTTATGTATACATACAGTCAGTGCATCTAGAAACCGTTTCATTGCTCGTTTCTTGTCCCACTTTATGTTACAGTTCGGGCAACAATCAAGGTGGCATGGTAATGGTAACCATGGGAACCGACTCCTAGCGCACATGATGGAACTGACCAGCCCCGCCGCAACCAATAATCACCACGACACTTCCTGACATGAGCCGTATTAAAGGGTTAGTGGACCTAGTGATGGTGTTCATGTGACAAGAGACTCGGGCGGACTCACATCAGTGAATGGTTGGATAAGGGCTACTGTACAAATGTGGGTGTTTTTGTTTTTTTGGGGGGTGGGAGGGAGTAGGGTGGGGGGGATGTTTCTTGATTAGGTGGATGTAGAGGATGATTATTAAATGCTGCAAATTATATGGAGTGAAAACATGAAAATGGGTCAATGACGTGGCGGGTCATTTTTTTGTCCGAAGGCCTAATAATAAAACAATGATATGACATCCAAAGTGTGTAAGGTAGTGCAACTAGATCTATTTTGTTGTATCCAAAAGGTTTTAATTATATTTTGCTACATATAAAGGTATTTTAAAGATTTTGAAGTGTCAAAAGGTAATTCCGTTTAACCATCCAAAGGCCAATACAGCCATTTAATTTGTGATTAAAACATCTTAAAATGTAATAAATTTTATAACATCAAATATCAAAAACGTGCAAAATGGTATTACAATTAGGAGTTGAAGTTGTTGCTTTATTATGAGAAAGAATGTCCGGAAAAATTAATTTCATTGATGTCATTCAGAGTGACCAATATAAAGGGGCCATTTTGGATCAAGTCATGTGGTCAATATCATGTGACAGGATGTGACATCATTTAGATACCTGTAAAGGACCACAAGGTCGTGAAGCAAAGTAACTAACTCTCTTTTAACTATTTGAAAAATTAATGTTTTCACTTGTTCATAAGCATGTCCCAAAACATCAGGTCATTCGGTACAACCGCTATAAAACATTTAATATTTTAAAAACTTGAACTAAATATAAAATGTTTGATTGTTCTTTTGCTGGCTAGATAGATATCAACATGTAAGCAGTTTTTGAAAATATCATAATTTGGTTTAACCAAAAGTGTTATTCGGTACAACCGAAATTTTGGTTAAACCGACTTTTTTGGTAACAAATTTTGTCCATCTTGTAAAAAATTACAAAAGCAGTGTCAATTGATTATAAAAAAAAACCACATAATAAATATGTATTAGTGCTGTCAAATCGATATATATATATATATATATATATATATATATATATATATATATATATATATATATATATATATATATATATATAACAATATTAAAACAGATTTAAAAATCAGAGGAATCCACTAGTTACTCTTACATTTTAAATATCAGGGCTATTTTGGCTTTTTATTTATTTATTTATTTTGCTCCATGGCCTGGTTATTTTTTAACCTTTGCCACATGCAATGCTTTATTAGCCACTGCACCACGACTCAGGCTGAAATCTATGTTTTTAGGTTTTTGTGGATGTTGAAAACAGGAAGAGGTTGGCGTGATGGATGCATACACAATGTAACATCCCTATGTGTGTGTGTGTAGAGAGAGAGAGAGTAGTTTATGGCCACGGGGTCAATCTCTCTGAATAGCGAGGAGAAAGGGAACCCCTCACATACACACTCACACACATAATTCACAAAGACAGATCATTCACAGAGAGATATTTCACTCTCCTCCTCATCTGCCAGGCCTACGGCGTCTCGGCGAGGCCGTAACTCAGCCGCTTGATTGACGGCTGGGTTGGAGAGCTGAAAAGCAGGCTGGACACGTCAGATCATCTGGCATGTTGGAATGTCAGAGCGTCTGACTATTGTCTGATCTGGACAGGGCAGGCTGTGTGTTAGGGGATGGGAGAATGTGTGTGCATGTGTGTGAGGGTCATTCAGACATTACTGAGACACCGAGAGCCCTCACAGACAGATCAGAGAAGGCTAGTGTGACGATGGGAACGTGTGTTATCTGATCGGAGCGCTGTTTGTCTAACGCTTAGGTTACAGCAATTACAGGTCGCTGAGTCACATAGAGATCCCTGCACATATATGCACATTTCACACCCACACGGGCCTGTCAGATATACATCACTGACAACCCCCTTCCTGAATTTACAACATGGACATCAAACGCCCCCTCAGACAGCTGTCTGCCACCCTCACCCTACCTGCCACCTGATATCACACACACACACACACACATATATATGTAGACATGAACTATGATCAAGGCTGCATTTGTTTGATCAAATATACAGTAAATATGTGATGTGAAATATTATTACAATTTAATTTTCAGCTTCATTACTCCAGTCTTCACATGATCCTTCAGAAATCAATCTAATATGATGATTTGATATTCAAGAAACATTTCTTGTTATCAGTGTTGAAAACAGTTGTGTACAGTTTATTTTTCAGGATTCTTTGATGAATAGAAAGTTCAAAAGAACAGCATTTATTTGAAATAGAATCTTTTGAAACATTATAAATGTCTTTACTGTCACTTTTGATCAATTTAATGCATCCTTGCTGAATATATATTTTTTTAATTTATCCCCCCCCCCCAAAAAAAAATCTTACTGACCCCAAACTTTTGAACAGTAGTGATAATGTTACAAAAGCTTTCTATTTCAGATAAATGCTGTTCTTATGAACTTTATATTCATCTAATAGTCCTGAAAAAAAAATTGTACACTGTTTTCAACATTGAAAATAATCAGAAACGTTTCTTGAACATCAAATCATCTTATTAGAATGATTTCTGAAGGATCATGTGACACTGAAGACTGGAGTAATGATGCTGAAAATTCAGCTTTGATCACAGGAATAAATTACTTTGTGAAATATATTCAAATAGAAACAGTGATTTTAAATTGTGATAATATTTCGCAATATTACTGTTTTTAATCAAATAAATGCAGCCTTGGTGAATTTTCACATTTTATATATATATTTTTTTTTTCATATCATATTGTCTGTCATAGAGTTCTCAGTTAAGTATCAATTTTGTCTCAGATGTTTCTTCTTAAATTTATTTGGATAAATAAAAATAGACACAAATGAGAAACTGTAGATGTGAAGTAAGAGTTTAGAGCTGTAAAAGTAACAATAAACCAAATAATTTGGTTTTGTTTAAAATTTGACTTTGCAAACTTTGGTATCTTGTCAAATTTGAGCAGTTTGAAACATTATTGAGATCTTTGAAGCACTAAAGGAGACACATGTGAGATTACGGTGACATGCAAGAAAGTTTTTTGTTCTCAGGAGAATAATCTAAAAAGCATATGAATAAAGCCTGACTCTCCATTTGCTCTCCAATAAATCACGTAGATTGAAAGAAATCAGATTCAAATGTTCTTTCCTAAGGGCTTATTTGTTATATTAAGTTTATGTAAATTATTGTTTGTAATTGAAGATTCTATCTGACGACCTCATTTTAATCTAATGTGTTCCACAGTTCCACAAAACTGCAGTAACTATGGTATTTTGGACGAAACTTTAGTTACCATGGTACATTTATGTAAAGCATGTTTAAGTCCAGTCAGTTTCCACAAAGTTTGAAGCAATTTATCATAATTCTCAGCTCATGCGAAACATCTCTCAAACTGTGTTTTTACATTGTGACTTTCAGCAGAATGAAACGGGAGAAGCCACCCAGAAAGCGATGACCTCTGACCTTGTCGTAATGCCAGCCTCCAGGCGTGCTGACTTCACAGAGGCAGATGCACACAGCTCTCTCTGTTCTGTTCTTCAGCTGCCAGGCTCTGGAGCCATGGGGAGAAAATCTCAAGGACAGGGAGTGAGGAGACGGAGCCCTCCGGGCAGGTTCTGGACGCCACTGTCAGCTACAATGGACAGCTGTTGCCCAGGTAACAGGACGGGCGGGTTTATGGGATAATGTGGGCGGCTGGTGTTCTGGTTTGTGGTTATCAATGCACAACATACCCTATAGCATATAATTAAGTACACAACCAACGAGATTATGAATATATAATCAAAACAAGCTCCAAGAGGAGTCCACTACAATAAAAAACACAGATTATAAACCTAATGAGCCCAAGGAGGAGCGAATGTGTGTGTGTGTGTGCGTGTGTGTGTGGACGGTTTGACAAGCCGAGGAGATTCCACTTTGCTTCAACTCTCCAGATGCCATCACCATGGCTACACCAGGCTGGGAACCTGACCTTTGACCTTTCAAAGGGTCACTAAGTGACCCCTGCTGTTTGTACAGAGAAACTCCTTAGTGACAAGCGAGGGAGATAGACATCTGGCGGTGTGTGTTTGCATGTGTCTAGTGAATTAGTGGCCATAATGGACGAATCTTAACTCTGAATCAAAGTTTTGGACATTTACAATGATAGAGTGGGGTTTTGAATTTTGATGCAGTGTGATGCCTGCGTCTAAAATAAGTCATATTAAAACGTCACTTGTCTCAATTTCTTCAATCTGACAAATAAGCCTGTGTGGTGAAAAAAAGTCTGTCAAAGTGCTATGTCTCTCATACTACCTCACTTTTTTCTTTTCCATATTCATTTAACATGACATGCACTTGTTTTGTGCTCTCTCTCTCTCTCTTTATGTCTATGACACCCACATTCTTAATGTATGCATCTCCACCTCTATTATTCTCTCATACTATTGGACATTTCTAGCCACACCCGATTCTCTCTCCATCTCTGTTTTTCTCTGCCAGTGTCGCACGTATTTATATACTAGTCTGAGTACTAAATAGTATTAGAATAAATGCATCCTAGATCATAGTACACTACAGTTCAAATGTTTGTGTTCAGTTAGAATTTAAAAATTGTATTTAAAATATCCTGGATGAAAAGTATCACGGTTTCCACAAAAATATTAAGCAGCACAACTGTTTTCAACACTGATACTAATCAGAAATGTTTCTTGAGCAGCAAATCATCATGATTTCTGAAGGATCATGTGACACTGAAGACTGGAGTAATGATGATGAAAATTCATGATATGACATGCATTTTAAAATATATTAAAATAGAAAAGAGTTATTTGAAATCATAACAATATTCCAGTTGTTTTGATCAAATAAATGCAGCCTTGGTGAGCATAAGAAACTTTTATCAAAACATTAAAAGATCTTACCAACGCTAAACTTTTGAACAGTACTGTACATTGCAAATATGATGCTAAAAGTGTCCATATGGTTATTATTTCTGGTGAATATTGAAAATGTGTATGCATATTTAGTTAAATGCTGCTGTTTGTCAGTATGTTTTCACTGACTTTTCCAGTTTTATTAGTTATATCTATAGTACAGTTTAATACTGACAGCCTAATTTCGATGTTTCTGTGCCAGATAAATGCTTTCATTGCTAATTACATAGTTACAGACATTTAATTGTTAATTACGTAATTTCTAATTACATAGCGTCATTGCACTTAGCTACCTCTGGTTTATATCTTGTAGTCTTGAAAAGCTAAATGAATAAATGTAAATTAAAAGAAAACCCTCAGTCTTACTAAAGTGCATACTTTTAGTGCAAACTGAAATGCAGCCTTTATCTTTAATTTTTTTAAAAGGCTTTTTAATCATTATTTTAATTTATGCAAATAATATATATATAAAAAAAAAATAAAAAAAAGCTCAGTATTCCAGTGAAATCTGCTATTAAACTTGTGGACTTTTAGTCTTGATTTGACTGGCAGGCTCAGAAGGAGCCCGGGGCCTTGCAGGCCACAGGGCAATAGTGCATGATAATATACAGAACAGAAACACGCGGGAGTCAAGCAGAACCCAAACACACATCCTGTCTCCTGCAGGACTCCCAGGTGCTGCGGCGTATCACATTTCCATGTTCAGTCCCCAGAACGCTGCCAGTCAACATGCCGAGAACTGGAAGCGAAAGACCGTCTGTGTGTTGGAGGGTGATACAGCACATATGGCCCAAATGATCTGGCAACTCTATTTATTACACACAAGAAGTTAAATTGGGCTTTATGGCGAGTGTGTGAACATACAGCTCTGGCAGCGGCCAACCGGCGTGATGTTACGCAGACCTGAACGAGTGTGTATGTGTGCCTGGAATTTCTATATAACGTAGTTAGTGGCTGTTTCTCTCTCCCAAACACACTCAATCGAGCTCTGTCAACTGGTTTAAAAAAGTTTTCCACATCTTGATTACTGCCATCTTCAATCACATCTCATTGGACAGCCATAAGGGTAGCCGCATTTTAATTAGTCATATTAATTAATACAGCTGTTAGAGTCTCGGTCCAGTTCTCATCACCATCAAATCATTTCACATGCCCAAACTAGAGTTCATGCAACATTGAGTTGTACTTCTGATTTTTTTGTAGTTGTTGTTGTTGTTGTTGTTGTTTTTATCTTACTTTCCAGGTGTAATTGATTCAAATTAGTTCCAAACTCACATGAGAATTGAAATCTTATTATTGTTCGTAGCCAGATGAGTTCATTAATATATAAACATCTCTCCGGAGTTTTGGTCCCAGGAGCTCTAATGCAATAAAGCATCTTTAACAGCCATCTGCCCTGAATTATGGTCTAATTACCTAATAACCTCCAACATAAATGAACAGAATATAACATTGTAATGTTTTAATGTAGCACCTGCATAATATTGTCAACTAAACTTGCTGTCTACATACCGACAGCTGTAAACATCTGAATTTCTACTAGAAAAGCACTGTTGCTTCAGTCGATGATGCCGGGTTTTATTGTGAATGAGTGATGCTGTGTTTTCATAACCGAGACAGATCTTCAGCACTAACCGTAGATAATTCAGAGCGTACGTTCACCCCGTCACTTTATTACACACTTTATTAAAGCACTCTGACCAGAGATGAGAGGCTGCAATATCCACACCATTATTTTTCTTAATGCCTGCGATCTATCTCTGTGCATTAATGCACCCGCAGAGGATTCCTTCGAGTGTGTGTGTGTACAGTAATTGTGTAAAGGTGAGCGTTATACATTTAAAAATTAAAGAAATAATTGAAAATATAATAAAATGCTTTGTTTATGGAAAAAATGATATAAAATTGTAATAAAACCTGAATAAAATGTAAATAATAAATATATTAACAACATTTAAATTACTGATTGCTTCAGCTTATTGTAAAAATAAAACTATTTTATTTTTGCTGTTTGAATTATAAAATGGCTTTTATGCAAACATGTCATGTCTTTGACGTTCTTTGTCTATTGAAATTGTTCATGTTTTTAGATTGATACACGTCCAGAACATCAGCTGTGCAGATCCGGACTCACTGATGAGTGTGTGTGTGTGTGTGTGTGTGGTTCAGGTACACCCTATGTTATGGGGGTAAACAAAGATGGCAATATCCAAAATCCTTGTCCTTGTGCATGGGGACAATTTTTTAATGATTTTTGAAAATCTAAAAATGCAAAAAAAATTCTGTGATGGGTAGGTTTAGGGTTAGAGGATAAAATATACAGCTTGTACAGTATAAAAATCATTATGCCTAATGGAAAGTCCCCATAAAACATGAAAACCCAACATGCGTGTGTACGTGTGCTAGCAGCTGAGCGAGGCGAGGTGTGTAAATCGGGTTTGCTGATGTATGTGTTTGGCATTCTTATGGTAATGGTGTCAGATAGCATGTAATGAATTCATTATACTGCCTTATTGCACCCTCATCTGCAAACAGAGAGCCACCCAGGGACATACTGTATGAGTGTGTGTGTGTGTGTGTGTGTGTGTGTGTGTGTGTGTGTGTGTGTGTGTGTGTGTGTGTGTGTGTGTGTGTGTGTGTGTGTGTGTGCGCGTATGTGAGGTTAGCTGAAAAATATTATATGGCATTATCGTTCCTAAAAAGATAATAATGATCCTGCTTTAGTTTAACTAGGGAATGTTTCTTTATGTTTAACAACAAAGCATTTTAATGCTTGAATGTATTCACATTCATTTTCAGTCAATTTATTCAGTTATGTTTCAGTCTATCTGTTATATGGTGTAAAAGGTGATCGTGCAGTCATTTAGTGTGTAGAGAATCTCGGGTCCCATACGGTTGAGTATGTGGCATCATGGCTGATCTGCTCAGCCCGCCCTTGTTTCTTCAGTTATGAAATACAGGAAACATAAGAAGAATGGCTACAGAAATATTTAAATAAACATATGATTGCAAAACTCTCAGGCTTTGAATTTAAACATTTTTTCTCTACCGATTAGTAACATCCCAAACTGCACTACGTATTGCTAATCATTACATATTATATATAATTATTCATTACCGATAATGATGCTGGTGAGGACAACGGAGGAAAAATAATTTGCCAGTGGAAATGAAAGTTGATGGAGTATTAGTTATGTTTGGAATGGAATACTGGCACACTGCACAATATATTGTACTGTATACAATAACCATCAACACTGACAGGAACAAAACCCACTAATTATTTACCTTATTGGTCTGTCTGGATAAGTTTTTCCTTATATTATTACATTTGGTCCACCTCAGACTTAAATATGTGGTGACATGCTAGCTATAAAGCCTAGTGTATTTTAAATAGCACTCAAATGCAACAGTACTTTCGAACAGAGGTATGCTACGTTGACCTCAACATGGGCATGTTGCATTCAGCGTGAAGCATCCGAGTTATCATCTTGGAAATAAAAATATTTATTTTGCATTTTTTAACCAATTGCATATAAAAATGACTTAACTTCTGGCAATCTGATCAAATAATGAATCAAAAAGATATTAAAATGATTAAAATCACTGCAGATATTAGTTCTGGTTCATTCTTATTTTGACAAATGTAGTAGGTCATCTGGGTATTCAGTGCATACAGAAAATGTGCATAATGGTCCACTGCGCATTATAGCCTACATACTATAACGTTACTGCAGTAATACACTAACATTACTGCAGTACTACAGCAGTATACTATTTGAACAAAACCACTGAGTAAAGTCCCAGATCAGACTGGGAGTAAAAAAGTCAAGCACTTCATGTTTGAGTAGGCCTCTACACAAACTCTTTACCTCACAAACACTCAAACACACATAATCTCCTTCCCTCTTGCTCTGCTTGGCTTCATATTTCTACATTACGCAGGTTTTTAAACACCTCTTGTACTCCTATTAGAGAAAAAAGAAGCCGAAGAAGAAGAAGTTCTGCACTATTTATCCCGTCAGACTATCAATCACTGTCGCTCTAGCTGCCCCGTCTTGGGCGCAAAGACAGCGCTACGCGGCCAGCCATTTGTCAAAGCGGCCCCGGAGGCTACGCATGGCTGTGTCCGGGGAGGACGGCCTGTCGTCGGGCCGACGTGGATGAACGAAAGCGCTATGCAAATTAGCGGCTAATCTGTGGCGGAACACAGGCGCGCCCGGCTCGCAGGTTCCATTACTCCTCTTTAGCTCGGTTGATTATGATTAAACTGATGCCTGCCGATCGGTTTTAACCCTTTTGCCCGCCAAAAAAGCGGCCCGGTGCGGAAGCTTCCGTTTGGCTGGAGGCGCGTGGAAGATGAACTGTCTGTTTATATAAATAAACGCGCTAAGTTTGAGTCACGATAGTTCCCCACAGAATCAGCGGTTTAGAGTGAAACTTCCCTCTTTGATCTTATGTTAATGAAATAACCTTATCAAAATGAGAGAAAAGGGTAAAAGAATGGCTCAGGTTTTGTGCTGGCCCACTTCACAGTAGGTTAACTTACCTGACAGAGTTGAAATGTGTTTCTGACACCTTTGCTGGAAAAAAGACTAAAAGATGAAATTTAAAGTCTCCCTGAAATCACTTTTTTTAGTATGAATATGTTAGCCTTAATGTTATGAATAAGCTGGTGTGCTCCAAAACAAGGACAAAATTCACATTAGAGATAATCATTCAAAACTTTCTCTCACTTGAATCACAGATTTTCTCAGGGTTGCCAGGTTTTCACAACAAAACCCGCCCAATTGCTCCTCAAAACTAGCCCAATCGCATTTCAGGCGGGTCCCATGGTAAAAATCGCATTCCGGGGGGTAAAATTAGCTTTTTTGGCTTGGCTCCCCTGGTAAAATGCGCATTCCAGGGACTAAATATCACGTTATTTTGGGTCGATTCAACGTGAAAAACAACCCGCGGCAACAGTGTAAAAGTAGCCCAATTGCGCGGGAAAACCGTGGACTTGGCAACACTGGATTTTCATGACATCACATCGCACTTCAGCTTCTCATCAAATCTTCTGTCCAATCAAACGCTATCTAGAATCTGAAGTCCCGCCCCCTTCTACACTATAAAAAGAATTCTGTGGCAGAAAATTGGTCATTTGCTCACGCATTTACTAGTTTATACATGGTGAATGGCACACAGTGCACTATATAGAGGATATAGGGAACGATTCAGTGTAAATATGCTTTCCTTTGACGTGAATAAAGTCAGTTTTCGCGTTAGTATAACATGAACTGCTGCAGCATGAGCACAGTCTGCTCTAACCCAGGGACACGGGAGCACAGAGCGGATCATATCCGCGAGTTTGCTCAGACCATGAAAGGTATCGGGCCCATTTAAATTCTGCACAGAATGCTGTATTTTAAAGTGATATAGAGGAGATTAGGAGGAGAAACAGTTAGATATTAAAGGTGCTCATGTAAGAATGACAGCTAGTGGTTAAAATGGGTACTGCAGTCCAAATTCAAAATATTGCTTGCCCCGCCCCCTCCTCCTCAGACTCGATGCTCTCGCGGGTTGCCAGTTTGAAGACGCAACAGGAGCGAGCTCAATTGACATCGGAAGGCGAGGAGACTTACACACAGTAAGATAATTAGTTGATTTATTGATTTATGATGAGTTGATATCGTGTTTTAATATGCTCCCGTTCATAGAGATTTTTAGATAGATGCTGAGGCTTTTTAGGTCGGGTAGAATCTGCGATCTCTGACCCAATTTGTTCGCTGGCTTCCATGGCTGCAATTCGCTGCATGTGTTTTCCACCAACTGGCAACCCGGGGTGGCGAAATACTATTGGGTAGATTGGCAACATGCGGTCTTGCACCGAAACAAAAACAGAAATTCTGACACTGAACGCACATTTCGAAGTAAAATAACTGTCTGTAGCAATGGTTTTCAGAGAAACGAGTATGTGAACTGAGCATGTTTAATAAATATCTGCAAACATATTGTGGTATTTTTATGCTTTAGTACCATTAAAAAACTTACATAGAGCACTTTTAAAAGGAAACAGAGGTTTTACTGAGTTTAATGGTTCTGGCCGAGCTGTGATAAACAAAACACTATTAGCTATTTTTAAAAAAAGGGGTAGGGCTGTTCAATATATCGCCCTGTCTTCCTATTTCAGTAGAAATTGCGTTAACACATTAAATAATGCTGCGTGTTCCAAGACACTTCAGCGGGCCTTTAAAGTCAGCTTGAAACTGGTATTTTCTTCCCTGTTGTGATATATATCCTATAGGCTACTATTGAGTGAAATGGCTTCTCGAACAAGAAAAAATGACTTGATTTTGTCCATGGGGAATTGATTGGATGGTTGTGGTTTGCAATTGCTGTGATGTCATGTGAGTGACAGCCAGGTTGTCCCGCCCTTGAGCCAGTAAAAACTTCATCAGAGAAAAGTAGAAATGTAAAGTTACTTTGATTAAAGATTATGAGGACACATACATTTTAATTAAATAATGATGTGGATGAATAAATCAGTTACAACAAATACTGCAAAATAATAATAAAAAAAGAATAGAAAATTTGGTGAATTTAAATGTTCCCCACCACAAAGTCTGAACTCAGAATCTAATGTTCGAAGTTTATTTTATTCAAGAGGCATTAAGATTATATGTCTTCAGCAGGAAGATGCAGTGGATAAAAAGCTATGGAAGCAGAGATGTTTTGATTGATGGGTTCTATCATTCAACGTCCCTTCTCCACATCGACATGAACGAGTGTCTCTGTGTTTGTGCACGTCAAGTACAGATGAGGTCTGGTAGCCACAAAATAAGACCTCGCTCTAAGCGAGATTTCTGGAAGAATGAGATCAACAACCATTGTTTATTTCATTAGAATTTTTCATTCATTTACAGCTATTTTTATTTCAGTTATGTAGTGCACTCATTTTGTTTGTGCTTCTGGTACGCTTTCCAACCCCATAATAATCCTGTTCAGGGTCTATTGTCCACTCTTTGTCCCTACAATATTACTCTAGTTTTCTTTTATTCTTGAACAATGAAATCTTTATGTGAATACAGCATTCAGCTCTGTTTTCTTTCCCTGATGCATCCATTGTATAATGCACAAGGGAAAATAAGGAACAAGGGAATGGGAGATGAGAAAGAGAGAGAGGGGATTCTATTCAGTAGAATAAAACAAAGAAACGACAAAATAACTGTGTCATCATCCTTTTTCTCCACTCTGTCTGCACCAGTAGCCCATCTGTCTATTTCCTTCCCTCTATGGACTATGATATGACATAACTTCATTCTCTCAATAGATTGACAGTAATTTTATTTTCAATTTGTTGTGGTTCGAGGCAGTAATGATGACTGACGGGAGCTACTGTCACCTGGTGGACAAATAGAAGACTGCGCTTTAACCGAACAACTGTTTTCTCTCTCCACAGGACGAACCTGTTGTTCAAGAATCTCGCCACGAGGAGGCGCACTAACACAACGCATACCACGCAAGGTAAATAACAACAATATGAGGCATGTGGTTGTGCTGTGAATTAAAAGTCAGATTTAAATGGTAACAAAATAATTTAGGCTAATGAAAAACTACTTTTTTCGACTCAAATCGAAGATCAATCAAATTCCTGATTTGTAACTGGAGTAATAAAATGTTGAATTGTAATTTCAATGCAAAATAGACAACATTTTTCCAAAAACATTATAACCAGTAGCCAAATACCATCAATAGAAATTTGCATTTAATTATAATGGCGTTTCAAAAATTGCAAAAAATAAATTAATAGTAGAATAATAAAATAAATAGATCTAATATATTATAGGCTAATGGACCATGGCAGACAATGTTTCCCAGAATGTTCTAATTTACCTTAAAAGCAGGTTTACAAAATAGAAGTGAATATCTTTCAGAATTGAATATCATTCAATTGCAATTCAGTAAATTCATCTTCCTGTCATTCCAATTCATCCCGTACCAAGTTCCAACTCATCAATTTAAAGGGAGATAATTCTTAAATTCTGAATTTTATGAACTGCTGAATGTTCAAAACGAATTGGTCAGATCAGAAATAGGCCAAATGCTTTACATGCTCAAAATGTTGCCTTTAAAATGAAAATGACTCTTGTCTGGCCAAATGAAGTTTCCCATCAGAAGCTATAAGATAATGATTAATGGACTGTGTGTTCTGCAGACTGTGGAGAGGCAGATCTTGGCTGCCATGAGCGAACTACCAACGCCAGAGCCCAGCTGGTGCCGAACATCCCCCCAGCCGCACGCCTTTCGAGTGGGCCATGAAATGTGGCTTGTTCTTATTTAATCCCCGGGTGTATGAACACCGCGTTACCCTGTCCTACCGCCAGCGCACCACATGAACCGAGCAGCCCCCAGACAGAGGGCAAGTCCTCCTTAACACACCCAGCTAGGGCAGCGGTCAGCCATTAGTATCCCTCAACCAGCCTAATCGCACCAGTGGGCATCCTGGCATCCGACACTTCTCTGGCTATTGTTCCTGTTCAAACTAATGCCAGAGCCAGGACTGCGGAGCATTACCTCTCAAATAGACAGAACTGAGAGTCTGCCCTCTACTGGTCAGATGTGGAATTGTTCTTTCTTTCTTTCTTTCTTTCTTTCTTTCTTTCTTTCTTTCTTTCTTTCTTTCTCTCTTTCTTTCTTTCTTTCTTTCTTTCTTTCTTTCTTTCTTGAAGAACTGCTTAAAATTAGCTTTGCTGACAAATATAAATGTAATGGTTGAAGCAAATATTGAAGGAAAAGAATGCAGCAAACAATATTGCCTGAGAGAGTGTTAAAAGAAGAATATAAAAATATAAAGTAAAATATAAAATTTTACTTAACACTTACTTATTTAAATAAATAAATAATAATAATAATAAAAAAAACACCAAAAGTGAAATGAATAAGGCTGGAATGCAAATTCCTTCCCCTAACAGCTGACAAAAATACAATTTTTTGCTTATATTGGATCATCAAAGTCAGCAGTAAAGACATTTGTTAATAAATTGAGTTGAAATACATAAAGTATATTTGTATTATTTAACATATTTAACTATGGCAGGTTTGCATAATATTCAGAGTTAAATTTAACGAATGTTTTTGTGCAAGTGAGATGAGTAAATGCATGCTCACATCACATCATGTTTACACTTACTCGCACGATTTCTCACAGGAGAGTTGTCAGTCAATAAATGAGAAAACAAAGTAACTTGTGTTAGTTATTTGAAAATGTAACTCTATAATATAAAATATAAAGATATTTTGTTGTAAATGTAAAAGTAATGCGTTAAGGCCCGTTCACACCAAGGACGATAACTATAGGCTATACACCACTACTATAACGAAATCGCCACAGAGAAACAATCATTTGACTCACTTTCAGAACAATTTTTTTCAAGCTGATGAATGATAAAAACATTGACAGCCAATCAGAATCAATCCTGCTTTAAAGAGCTTGAGCATTTAAAGGGGCAGATAACAAACACTGCAGTGTGCACTTATAAGAAACAGACTGATTTAATCTACTGTTATGGACGCTAATAAAATTATCGTTATAGTTCTTGGTGCGAACAGGCCTTTAGTTACTTGGAAAAAGTAATCTGATTACATAACTGGTAATGCGTTACCCCTAACGCTGATAAAGAGTTGAGTAGATGAGTCTGATAATTTGACTGGTAGTATTTCTAAATGTCTGAAAAACATTCACCACAGTAAATAATGCTGTTAAACACAGTTTTTGAGAGCATTAGCATTTCAATATACATGAAATGCTATTTATTTATTTAAAAATTGAACAAGAAAGCATGTACCAAACCTAAGAGTCTTAAATGGTTAGTTCAACCAAAAATGAAATTTCTGTCATTTATTACTCACCCTCATGTCGTTCCACACCTGTAAGACCTTCGTTCATCTTCAAAACACAAATTAAGATATTTTTGATAAAATCCAAGAGGTATCTGACTTGTCCATAGACAGCAATATAACCACCACTTTCAAGGTCCAGAAAGGTACTAAAGACATTGTCAAAACAGTCAACATGACTGCAGTGGTTCAACTTGAATTTTATGAAGTGACGAGAATACTTTTTGTGTGCAAAAACAAAACAAAAATAACGACTTTATTCAACATTTATTCAGACTTTATTCATCTCTTCTGTTCCCTGTCATTATTTACGAAGCCTTTATGAACTTCTTTTCTAACAAAAGACACCATTTAATGTGCTTTTACTCCAAACTCACTTTATAACGTCAGTTGAGTGTTTGAAATAGCATTTTGATTAGCATTGGATTATAAATATACTTTATTATTAAGGAAATACCCAAGAAGGCTTGAAGAAAACAACATATAAACCATGTATTGTTGTAGTTGTCTGTTTATTTTATTCATGTTTAATCAATCAAAGCATTTCTACCTTCTTTTTATTCAGTCACAGGGATAGCATGATGCCCATTGGGGATTTCCTGGAACTGCATTTGTTATATCGCGTATATTTGGAGTATCTGCTCAAGGGCGCCCTCCAGCGCACAGTATGAAACGGACATGTTAAATACATGGACACCATTTTTGATTTTGCATACCTCCTGACAAAAATGAAGAAATTATTGAGACAGATTTTTATCATAATAATATAATATTTGATAATAAATCCTTAGACCTTTCTAATGATTTATAGACATACTGCTTGCATGTTAACTGGTTACCCCACATTTTGTCATACACGTTTTAAATAATATTTTCTAATTATTACAGTTATTTATAATTAAATACTAATGCTAAATACTTTAATTATGAAAGTTATTACAACAGTAAAATGTCTTATTTGATTTAATATTTTTATTTAGAAATAATGATAATAATAATAATAATAAAAAATTATTAGTCAAAATAATATATTAGCACAAAATTTCAGGCCAAATTGTGCAGCCCTACAAACAAGCAAAACAAGCCATAATAAAACATTATTATGTTTTATAGAATCGCATTTTAAATCGCAATTCGCAATTTTAACCAGAAAAATCGCAATTAGATTTTTTCTCCAAATCGTGCAGCCCTAGCACCACGACACATGCGAGTGATGGTGACGCAGGAGCCGGCCAATAATGAGTTGGCATTCTTACGTAGAACCTGGAAGCGCTGGATGTAAACAACATGAGAACGACACAGAAGAGAAGAGACTGTTGAATAAAGTCATTATTTTTGTATTGTTTTTGCGCACAAAAAGTATTCTCATCGCTGAACCACTGCAGTCACATCGACTGTTTTAACTATAATTTTAATTATATTGCTGTCTAAGGACAAGACATATACCTTTCAGATTTCATCCAAAATATCTTAATTTGTGTTCCAATGATGAACGAAGGTCTTACAGGTGTGGAACGACATGAGGGTGAGTAATTAATGACAGAATTTTCATTTTTGGGTGAACTTTAAGGAAGAGAGAAAAAAGCTTACTATTAGCACAATCCCTGCTGATTCCATTCCCAATGTCATTAACTTTATAGCCTCTTAAATATTAGCTAATGTAATATCAAAAGCTGATCCAGTCATTAATCTTCAACACCCAATCCAAGTATATGTTAGCTATTGTTCTATGAAGCTGATGTCACATAAGCCTGTTTATTCAGGCAGCAGAGGGAGGAGGAGCCTGATGTGGGTGTCTGTGTGGCTGCGGGTGGGAGGAGTCAAGCACCTGTGAATCTACACCTGGTTGCCAGAGAGAGCGAGAGGGACAGCCAAGCTGAAGAGGAGGCAGAAGAGAAGGGATAGACAAAAACAAATTAAAATTCAGAGAAAAAGCTGGGTCCTATAGGGCGATGACCTCACCTGCTGGACTCAACTGGACGGAGAACTGAACCAAAGGATAGCGACCCCTGTAAGGCAGATAACAACTATCTCAACTGACGTACATTCACCTGCACAGGTGAGAGAGGCTTATTACCAGAATTCACCGGAGGGGAAAAACTCTTTAAACTCCATGGAATATAATCCAGTTGCTGTTAGTTTTATATTAATTCGACTACATATAAAGTGCTACTTGTTTGCTAAAGGTAAAATCAAATAGAAATTAATATTGAGTTCCAGAGAAAAAATTAGCTGATCAAATGGGAATTAAATGAAGTTCTAGAGAAAAAAAAGCATATGATAGGTTTGAATTTTAATGACCTTTGGACAGAGACACATTTGATTACACATTCATAGCAAACAGTGAACCTTTATCACTGACTAATCGTCCACAGTGAGGAGCCTGAGATGAGTGTGTGTGTGTGTGGGGGGGGGGGGATTATTGCAATCAAGTGAACACTTTGAAATGCAAAACATTTCTTTCAATTGTAAGTTCAGCAGGCAAAATGAACGTCTCTGAATGGATTTTAAATTTACTTATTAATCCTGACAAAAACATCGTATTGGGAAGGAGCCAAGAAAGTTCTGACCACCTGAACTCGTTAAATTGAAATTAAAACAGTCCACAAACATTATGAATCAAAGATAATTGCTTTAAAGTGTAGTCCCTCAATCCCTAATTAATGGTATATTCATAGTAGAATATTAAGGGTTTCATTCAAGTGGACAAGGGAAGAAACGAATGACGTTATGAAATTACAAGCAAATGCTGTTTAGTGCTTCGTATTCTCCCTGCTTTATTCGTTTACCATGTGCTTGGGTATATTTGTATTTATACACAGAATTTCCCCTCTCCTCATTGGAAAGAAAAATGAAAAACTTTCAGTTTTGTTTCTCCTACCTAGACAAATATAAGTTATTTTTCTCCAGAGAAAAAGCCCCAATGATCTCACACGTTTCCTCTACAGTTTCAGAAGAGATCTCAAGTTCAACTATGTCTCAATTGATGCTTAGATTTGCTACGTCCAAAGTCTGCAATCATCTCAATATGAGCGCAAACATTCCTCATCCAGTTCTATCAAAAACAAATGATCTGCAATATTCAATTTATAGCTATATACTCTTACTTTAGGTCAACAATTGTCTTATTTGAATGTGTTTTTTTGAAGAAACATCTGAATCAATATCTCCAAGCTCTTCTGAGCTCTGAAAGAGCTTCTATAAATTTTTCCTCTGTGGAAACTTGGAACCAATTTCCTTTTAATTCTTTTTAGCTACTCTCTAAAATAGAAAATCCAAAATAACTTTTCACTGTGATGCCATAATGGAACCATTTGAGTTCCCCAAAGAACTGTTCTTAAAGAACTTCTTTTTTATTGTGTAGAAACATCTAATCTTTTTACAGTATATAGACAATGGAAAGTCTCCATGGACATTAAGGGTTCTTCTTGGAACCATCAATGCCAATAAAGAGCCTTTACTTTTAAGAGTGTATTTTACTCTTACGCCCTTTAAAAATAGGGACATGTTTCTATAAGGTGCGAAAATAAAACAACATAAAAATAAACCTGAACTAAATGCCACTGCACGTTTTGGGCCTGCGCGACTGGTCAAACACAAGAATATATTTCCTACAGTTCTTTTGTGCACCACAATTCCTGTGATTTGCACTATACTTTTACTCACTTTAACCCCATCAGAGTGTGACTGTTCCCAGAGCGAAGCTCTCCAAGGACCTCCAGTTAACACCTGATGTTTTTTTCCAACCACCAACAGGAATAATTAATTAATCAAGATGTCTACAGAGATTTTAATTTCTCATGGGAGCTTCTGTTGAAACTAAATGTACTTTGTGTCATTATCATTGTGATGCCTGAAATAAATTGAAATGCTTTTAGGGAAATTAACAAGCGGTCCATAATTTTCGTAACAAGACATCATAAAGTTGGATTTTGTGACACCAAAGCCATTCTTTTTCTACATTATCGTGATATGTCAGTCTTATCAAATCCTTGAATAATCAGCACACAGAAAGTTCCTGCTGGCCATTGACATGTTCCCGGAAAGCACTTGCGTTTCCTTTTGAACACTGATTTCCTTGACCCTTATCATCATTTTTATCTTAATATGAAAACCACATGCTAACAACATGAAGTGTGTATAAGTAAGACCATGTTTGTGTAGAAGTTAATCCCCTTGCATGCAAAGAGAAACTTTCCTTATCCAAACCCTGACTAAATCATAATATCTCACATTGGAAAACCAAGTGCATTGGAGTGCAATAATATTACAGAACATTTACAAATTCTTGCAATTCTCGCAATTTATTGTATTATGAATTGCGCTTTAAACTTGCAAGTGATAAATGTGTGCAATGAAATTCAAGGGTTTAGTTTATTGAGTTCTGGCATCACTAAACCAAAGAATTTTATAGCATTTTTAAATAAGAGGTAATACAGTATGTCTTATTGTTAAAACCATCTGGATTAAATGCCCTCTTTTATAAGGTTAAAAGCGGAAAAAAACAAGGCTGTAAGGTTGAAAGGGATCTGGTCGGCACCACCTGATCTCTGTTTGCTCTCGTAAACATAAAAGCAGGAGCAAGAGTCAAAACCCTGAGAGAGCGAACAGAAATTAGCATACTGTATGAAAATGACCACTTTGTTGCTAAGCAACAGAGCCAAGCCTTTCCTGTGAATGGATATTGCCACACGCTACAGCAGTTTTGTGTGAATTTGAGTGTGGGAGTTCATTTCTTCATTTCACAGGAGGCTGATTCAGTTCGAGATATGATCATGGGCAGTAAAGCAATAAAATTACCAGGATATGCAGCTCAGAGCATTTGTTTATTGTTTTCTTTGTGTAAATAAGTGTGCGGTAAGCCTCACAATATGATACGAAGTTTCATTTGGACAGTGTTTTAACGTGTATGTCAAAGGCGTGCTTGCTTTCATTGTAATGGTTTACTTCAAAGAAGCCATTCTAGCATGTGTATGAACCGCAAACTCTTGTCTGGACTGTGAGCTCTTAACACATGAATGGACCATGTAAAATCACATAAATGAATGAATTAATCACGTAGAATCTATTCAAAGCAACAACACACTGGATATTATGGCTAAAATGAAAGCAGCTGCATCAGTCAGACCTGTGAAGTGAAGTCTCATGGGTTCAGATGCTATAATGAGTGTATTCACTTAGGGCCTGGATGGAGACACAGTTACAAATTTCTGCAGAATTAGCCTCTCGTGTGTTTGTTTATTAAATATTTTTGCTAATGTGATCATGCTTTCAGCTCCATTTAATATTTTGCCATATTATCAGGTCCATTTAACAACATTTTTAGACGAATTGCAGTGTTAATGATTTCAAAGTGACTCGCCACAATCGACCTTTGAGCCTGTTTTATTGAAGTACAAATGTATGCTATTAAAAAGTTTGGGGTCAGTAAGATTTCTCTCTTTTTTTGAAAGAAATTCATATTTTTATTCAGCAAGGATCCAATAAATTGATCAGAAGTGACAGTAAAGACATTAATAATGTCACAGAAGATTTCTATTTCAAATAAATGCTGTTTTCTTGAACTTTTTATTCATCAAAAAAATGTATGGCTTCCAAAAAACATTAAACAGCACAACAAACAGCATATTACATTGATTTCTGAAGGATCATGTGACGCCAACAGAGAAATCAATTATTATAAACTGTAATAATATTTCACAATATTACTGTTTTTACTGTATTTTTGAATGAGCATTAAAAATATAATACAGGCCCTAAAACTTTTGACCCGTAGCATAAATTGTCAATTTCATTATTTAAAAAAATAAAATAAGCTGTATTAATTGTGCATTCAAGTCACATTAGAAAGATCATTTTTACGAATTGAACGCACATGGATGCCACCACACTATCTTTAAAGGATTAGTCTACTTTCAAATAATATTTTCCTGATAATTTACTCACCCCCATGTCATCCAAGATGTTCCTGTCCTTCTTTCTTCAGTTGAAATGAAATGAAGGTTTTTGATGAAAACATTCCAGGATTATTCTCCTTATAGTGGACTTCAGTGGAGCCCAAACGGTTGAAGGTCAAAATGACAGTTTCAGTGCAGCTTCAAAGGGCTTTAAACGATACCAGACGAGGAATAAGGGTCTTATCTAGAGAAAAGGTTGGCCATTTTCAAAAAAAATAAATAAAAATACAACTGTATATGCTTTATAAACACAAATGATCGCTTTGCATGTGCTTTTGTTTTCCGTATTCTTCAAAAAGCTTACGCTGTATGTCCTACACCTTCTCTATTCAACTTACGGAAAAAATGTAACTGCCGCTGCGTTCATTCCGTAAGTTGAATAGGGAAGGCGTAGGACATACAGCGTAAGCTTTTTGAAGAATACGGAAAGCGGAAGCACGTAAAAGGAGATCATTTGTGTTTATAAAGCATTACAGTTGTATTTTTTTAGAAAATGGCCAATGGTTTCGCTAGATAAGACCCTTATTACTTGTCTGGTATCATTTAAAGCCCTTTGAAGCTGCACTGAAACTGTAATTTTGACCTTCAACCGTTTGGAGACCATTGAAGTCCACTATAAGGAGAATAATGCTGGAATGTTTTCCTCAAAAACCTTAATTTCTTTTCGACTGAAGAAAGAAAGACATGAATATCTTGGATGACATGGAGGTGAGTAATCCTCAAATGAGTGGACTAATCCTTTAATACGAATGGAAAGCTCTGGATTTTCTTTAAGCCCCGATGTTTTGGAGTTGGGGATGTGTCAGTGAGAAACATGTTGGAATACCTACTTATTGGTATCTATATAGTGACATTGTCAGGCTTGTTTATTTACATCAGTGCTAACTTCTTGCACAAAATATGACAGCATTGTAATATAATATAATAATATGTAACGATAAAGTTCACAGTGGCTTCATAAATTAATTAAAAACATAAAAAAAAGCAAAACACACCTGATGCACATTCTTTGTTCTTCATTTTAGAAGTAAAGTTTATAAACCTGTATTTTTGTGTAGTTAATTAAGAGAAGGTACTTGAACGCACCTGATGTCGTAAACACGACTTCCCTTGTAAATATAAACTTCCCAGGAGGACTTGAACACATTATGAGCGCAAGCGCTCTATCATTTAGCATTAGCATGGTCTATATTAAGCATTTCCATCCTCCTACCATATATCTGCAGTGCAGAGTGTGTGAAATTTGAGGCCTGTAACCAGAACTCTACAGGTTAAAACCCTATCATACCTCTGCCATATGGTGCTTATTGAATTACACTAAAAAATTCATTAGCGGCTGCCCCTTCTAATGCAAGACACAGATCTTACATTAGCTCACACCCTCAGGCCTCAGCTTACACATTATGACTAATCTTACTTTTTGTGTTCAAATAAAACAGCTGGTTAAATTGAACAAAAAAACAAGATGTTTTCAGTTCATTTTCTTATTTAGGCATACTGTTTGGTCTTAAATCATATCTCTCATGTATAAATCTCTCATTCTGTCCTCTTCGCAGAGTCTGCTTTCATCTCGATGGCGACCGCAGAACCTGCACCAGCCTGGTGGAAACTGACCTTCCTGCGTAAGAAGAAATCAGAGCCGAAAGTGTTGTACGAAATCCCTGGAGACCACAACAGCAACGCCGGGGAGACACCTGGGACCCCCGACGCAGCCGTAGACAGCCAGTTTAACGCCCGCTTGGAGCGTATCGTGGACAAAACGGCAACAAAGGGGCGCCATGTGAAAGTCTCACATTCAGGCCGGTTCAAAGAGAAGAAGAGAATCCGCTCTACGCTAGCAGAAAACCCTGACCTGTTCCCTGAGGCAGAAACTACAACTAGCGAGAATAATACAACTGGAAAATAGAGCTACTGTGTAAACACACTAGCATGTGTGGGTAAAACAGCTCAAGAGGGCCTTGGTCTATGCAGCACTCTTCCATTGATGTCCTGCAGTTTACAATCCCCTGAGGCTGAGCCCGAAGCAAGAAAAGGATCGCTGAATGAATTAGTGACTGATCTATACTAATGCTTGAGAACAAAGACAGGCATAAACCCAAAGATCAGGTTTCTTCACAGATACACACGGCAGGACTGCATTGTGGTCATCTGATGAAAGGCTGACATTTAGCAAATGTTTAGCAAAGAGAAATCCACTGAGAGGGAATCAAATCAATCATATATCAGCACAAGATAATATCAGTAATGATAGTAGTTTTTGTTTGCTTATTCTATTTTACAGTAGCCTATATGGTAAAAAATTACAATAGCAGCTACAGCACTTTTGATTCAAAAGATTTAAGGAATATTATCAGCAATAATATGCTACTATATTATAGAGACTTTTATATTTACAAAATTTAAATTGTACCTAATTATATAAAAATAGATTCTTGTTATTATTATCACTGTTATTTTTTTTTTTTTTTTTTTGTCCCCCAAAAGATGGAGGCATCTAGAATGTAACCACATGTTACGGCCTCCAAACTAGACCAATTTTTATTTTATTTTTTTTAATACATGTGCCTTTTGCAATAATACACTATTTTATGTCTGTGTTGATGTGTCAGGTTTAATTATGACCTTTGATCTTGGTTGATAGCCTATTTATTGTACAGTGAGTTTATAAAATTTAATTAGAACATGTTGGGTTTTTAATTTTAATTATTGTGCTTTTTATGTTGAAAGAAATGGTCAAATATTTGCACAATGCCTAATTTAATTGTTTGATTAGCTGGGATTTTGTAAAAAAATAAATAAAAAAATAATATAATGACGTGTTGTTTTTAAATATAACTGTGGAAAATAAATGAATACATTCATTCAAGATGTGATTGTGTATCTTTCTGTGTTGAATTTCTCTAAACAATTCTCTGAAATAGGACCACTAAACAAACTACAGCTTGTCCTTTCTGTTTACTACAACCTATTTCGTCTCTTTATTCAGTTTTGCCGTCAGCAAGAGCAACTGTCTTTTCTTTCCGTTGTCTTTTTTTTCCATAACAATAATTCCCGTAAAAACAACCGAGGCAAAACTCTCCCTGTAGTTTAGTTCTCGTCCAGCAGAGGGCGATAAACCCAACACCACATCTGGGAAATATAATGTTCCCTCAAATGATTGTTTTGGTAGACTTGAGCTCACAACACATTTGTTTATCAATCTATCGACTGACAGATAGTGCTGATGTCATTGTCAGAGTCTATTTTTACAATGCTGTGTCCTAGCCTAATAGCATACTTTTCCCTTTTCCCCATTTTAAATAAACAAAAAGAAGTAGGCTAATCACAAAATAATAGTTATTAGCTTTAATAGTTATTTTTCCTATTCATGATAAAAATTTTACTAAAAGTGGTGGGTCTATTTGCTGTCTGCGCCCAGTAACACAACACAAAGCGCTCTGGCGGAAGGATATGTCTGAGCGGCACTGCGGCTCTATATAAACATAAGCTCGACGTCATCGTCTGCAGATCTTTTCTTCTCCCAGCTGATTTTTTGTTGATATTCGAGCGATTCTGCTCTCCGCCGAAATGGCCGTGTGAACTGCAGCCTGTAGACAGCGCGCAAACTCATCAGTGCATCAACATAGTGCACTGGCTCAGTACATTTATATCAAAATGGCGTAAGTATATTTTTAATTGTTTTTGTCTTAAAATGTCACGTCGTTTCATCGACCCGGTTGGGCGTATGTGTAACATTAAATAATTAAGCCTTATTTTGGCGGTTAATATTTGCAGGTATTTTTTAATGTGACTTTAATGTAGATTGTGGATTTGTGAATTTTAATAGATAATAGAAATTGGCATGACCAGCGTCTCGAGCTTAGCGCGCCATATGTCTTGCCGACAGTGACAACATCAGTCGATGAATTTTTAGTCATATCTGTTTTAAAATGTACTATAATGTTTGTATTTTGTATAGTGAATGCATCTCCAACCAGTCTGAATATGTTTAAATCAAAATAAACTTGAGTGAGACAGTTTAATTGACGTTTCTTTATCACCGCGTGCGCTTTATAAAATGGCGTACGTTCCTGAAAAGGGAGCGGCTAGTCCCTGAAATGGCGGAGTCTTTATCCACCTTGATAAAAATAGAACATCGGAGTACATTTTGCCTCAAACAATAACTAATCAGCTAACTTTAGGGTCTTATAAAAAGCAATTTTGCCCCTGTAAACTGGGGTTGAGGTTTTAGAAATGGAACCCAGTCTGCTGACAGTAAGCGATAAAGGTCACGTGGTAGATGCCATATATGGGCAGGGTGTAGGCGGATGACGTCATTGTGAGTCAGGAATAACTAATGAGCCTTTTTTCTCTTGCAAAGTACTGTTGTATGAATACATTTATAAAATTGTTATATAAGTGATTAACTACTTTTAATATCTGTTTGCAGGTCCTTTGTGGCAACTCTGATCTTTGCTGTACCTGACAGCACGAAATTATTCGAATTCTCAGTAGAAGACTCGTTGATTCCACTTGAAATAGACAGCCATGTCTTTGATGAGCTCACGGTTTGGCCAGGACGATATGGAGGTCCTTTTTTGGGACCCATCATCACCGATGGCTGACCCTCTAGGGTCTCTCCTAGATAAAGATGAGGAGGTTCTTCCTCTCGGAGGCGCTGAATCGCCCCTCTCATCTTTCTCTTCCTCTCCACTTCCCTCTCTCTCACCACCCTGCTCTCCTCCCTCCACTCAGAGGGGGGAGAAGGCTGGGCTCAATCAGCTGTCCCTGTCCTGGTTCCCCTCAGATGAGCTGTGCCTAGATAATCATGGTGCAGACAGTGGCAAAGGTATGGTGTAGCAAGTAACTTCAAGTGTAATTACAAGTGTTCTAATTTCAGCATACTAATATTTTAAGCAGGCAATCATCATATTTAAAATGTTTTTCTTTCCAGATCATTCGTTCAGTGAAATGGATTGGATGACGGAGCGAATTGATTTGAGTGAGTTTGACCTGGAGTCTTTCATTGGCTCCTATGATTCTGAGGATCCACCCAGTTCTCCTGAGGAGCTCATCGCTTCTCTGGAGTCACAGATAGACCTGGAGTCCCAGTCTGTAGCTTCTGACAATACGCCTTCACCCTCTCTAATAGTGCCTATCCCTGAAATCAATCAACTTTCCAACCTTTCATTTACTTTGAATACTCCAGTTCCTACTCCTTTCATTCCCTCATCACCTTGTGAATTGTCAGATTCCTCCTCTGTTGTCCCTGAGCCCCAGGCTGAGTTTGAGATAAAGTCTGAACCGGCCTCCCCAGTCCCATCACCTTCCATCCTTCCACCCGAGTCCCCTACTGATACTCTTGAGCTTGGTTGCGAGGTAGACATAGCTGAAGTGCAGAGTCCATCCCCTGTCGAGATGCGGGTGCCCAAAATTGTCCTGTCCCTCTCCCCAACCCGCATCGTTCTTGTACTTTCTCCCAAAGAGGAGGTTAGTGCGATGGTTACCCATCCAGGTGAGGTGGTTGTGGAGAATTCCCCAAGTCCAACTTCCCCTGACCCACAAATCCCAACCTCTCCCCAGTCTCGGTCTTCTAGGGTGAAGCCCTACCCCACACCTGGTTCTAAGCCCACCCAAAATCAGCAGTCAGAGTCGCCTACCCTCGCAGGAAGAGTGAAGTCAGTCAGTGGCTCAAAGGTTGTGGTTGAGAAGAAAAAGCTGAAGAAAATGGAGCAGAATAAGACTGCGGCGACCCGCTACAGACAGAAAAAGCGTGCAGAGCAAGAGGCCCTCCAGTCTGAATGTACAGTCCTTGAGGAGAGGAATCAAGAACTGGTGGAAAAAGCAGAGTCCATAGCTAAAGAGATCCAATACCTGAAAGAGCTAATGGAAGAAGTCAAGAGGGCAAGAGAGAGCAAAAGTGTGAGGTCATAGAATAAAATGGACACAGAGGCTTGAAGCTGAGAGAAATGGACGGTTTCAGCATAGCCTGAAGTGCAGAATACTAGGAATGTTGGTTCTAAAAGAAAGTATTTTATGAAGTTTTGAATAACGGTTTTGATTTTCCCCAGTGTCAAGTAAAAATGCATCATTTTAACATAGTACTATGTGTTTTTTTTATCTTGTGTATCTGTTTGTATGCACAGTATTATATATAGAAGTGCATTGTCGATTGATGATCTTTGTCTTGAATTTTCCAACTGAAATTGTGCTGTACAAATGCTTAATATTTAAACTTTTACTACTGTCTCTCTTCAGATGATGTGCATTTATTAAGTTATGTATAGTATTCAATAGTTTGTCGTAGTATGGGCCTTTCACTGCTTATCAGATAACTTGATGTTTTTTAAATAAACATTTGAAAACACATTTGTATGTGTATTCTCTTAATTATAAAACGGGGGCAGAAATTAGTTCTTGTGAAATTGGTTATAACAAAAAAATCACTACCTCCATAAATGGGTCATATGATATTGATGGAGTTCATTTAGCCTGTTTGGGCCAAAGCAATGTCCACTAATAACATAACCCCACTGTTGTGTCAAACCTCATGACCAAGGACAACTACATTTATGGCAGAAAAATAAATGGGGTTCTTTTTGTTTTGTAAGATTTCACAAATCGAGATTGAGGAAATTCAAACTTGAAGCTGAATTTGACAAAACTCTTGATGTGCCAAAAAAATTCTTTATTAATATGAAGTGAAAAGCATACAAAAGATAAACTCTTTAGTCATCAGTGTCTTCAGTCAAACCAGTTTAATGTCGCATTTGAGGCTGATATGGTTGCCCATGCACTTGGGATTTCATAGTATGTTCTCATAGTGTGTCAAATATTTGCGGGCAAGATAAATATTACTATGCAATAGTAACAGCCATGCCCTGAATGCTCAACACATATTGGTAAATGTGTTTAGATATAATATAATACTCTCATCACAACCCTAAGTATGAAATGTCCTTCTTAGTTGCTAATATCAAATTCATTACAAAAAAAACCACCGAATGTTCTTGAGGTGCTCAATGGCACATTCAGTTCAGTCTGTAGAACAACTGTATATTCGAGAATCCAGGTGCACATAATCCCAATGTGCTTAGACTTATAATAGAGTGAGTACATTCAAACTACACAGAAGCAATATTCTAGGTTTGTGAAATGGAGTTTTACTAAATATTATATGACACTTCTTGAATGTGCACGATGAGGTTGTGTCATTACTGTACAATACCAGGTATGAGAGTCCTGCTGGAAATTAATTGTAATTTGGTTTGTTTCCACCATGCAATTTACATAACACTTGAAAATTATCAGCTCTGAAACTAATGCATGCTTTTGGGGATAGTATCAATATTTGAGTAGGTGTACTGTTATTTGTGGTCTCTAGCTCAAAGGATTACAAAAAAAAAAAAGGTTTATGTAAAGATTTTGTCATTAGAAAGTGCTATGTGCTTCTAGCAAAAGTGAATGTTCTTAATTTAAGACTTAATGAAAATCTTGTGACTAAATCTTAACATTGCTCAAGAAGCCAGAAATGTAGGTTTTAAGTCTAATGTATGATAGTGTCAACAAACTGACAATGAAGTTAAAAATCAGAAGAATGTCTAGTATAAATTCACTTTGCATTCTATCAAGATGACATACAAACAGTGTGAATGGAAGCTGCACTTTATGTTGCCTTATATTTCACTGTAGAATGCATCTTCCACTCGTTTCCTCCTCATCTAGTTCTTGATTTACTGTAAAACAAGGATGCAAAGATCAGGTTTTTACATATGATAAATATTCATATGAGCAAATGAATATATAACCTTATGTGAAAACCAGCAATAATAATAGTATAAGATGCAAAACACTTACATTTGACAGGTAAGAAAGGTGTCTGTCCATTCTCTGCAACCATTTCCTCTATTTTCCGCAATAGTTCAGTCACCTGCGTCCTATCCTTGTTAGCTTTGGTACAGTCCAGCACATGATAACAGTTCCAGCAATGCTGCATCAATTTCAGCAGCTCACCTCCATCCCGCTGGATGTGATCCTCGATTGATGTGCCATACAGCCAATCGCCACATGAAAACAGCACCAGTGTGTGAAGACATGCCTCCTCGCCAAACATTTCCAAATGGCTCTTGAGGGCCTGCCTCTTTTTGGGAGTGAGGGTCGAGACCACAGGTATAACCAGTAAGAGTGCATGTGGGCCAGGATGGAGAAGCCCTGCCCCTTGTTTGATTTCTTTTCGAATGTTGCTGGGTGTGCGCTGGACGGAGAACCAATCCCAACCTGGTGTGTCAACAACTGTGAGGCGCCGACCAGCAACCAATGCTTGACGACGGACAGATACCTCAGTGGGGCGTCCCGATTCAAACACACGACAGCCCAGTAGAAGATTACCTGCAGAGCTCTTACCTGCTCCACGCCAGCCTACTAACAGAACCCGTAACTCTGTTAAAAAGAAAGAGATTGCAAAAAGGAAGTTCACATGATGAAAATGCACTTCGCATGTTCTAAGGAGAAATTCTCTAAAGGTATAGCAACACAAAGGTACAAGAGAATGAATCAGACAAAACTCACCTCTTGGTGGAGATCTAAACATTGCTGCTGTCCTCTCCACTTCTGAGACTCCATCCTCTTCTCTTTCCTTTTCAATCTCTTCATCATCGTATCCAAGGCTTGGCCTCACCATTTCAAAGAACCAGCCTTGATTCTCCTGAACCATTTCCTCTACTTTTTGTAAAAGCTCTGCAACTTGAGCACTTTTGTCTGAGCAGGTGTTGTCCAAGGCATGGTACCTGCAGCCACACCTCTGCACCAGCCTTTGCAGTGCTGCCCCGCCATCCACAATAAATTCCTCCACACCCTTGTCCTGCGGCAACTGGTCCGCACAGGTGAACAAAACCATGGTGTGCCTCCATATTCCTGCTCCCAGTGCCCTAACTCGGGACCAAAGACATTGCCAGTGGTGTTCAGTGAATGGAACTCCGATGGGTACCACCAGCAGCAGGGCATGGGGACCAGGAGAACATTGATCAATGATGGACTGCTGGTTCTCTGATTCCGTCTCATCGGTTGTGTCTTCGGTTTTCAGATTCCATCCAGGGGTGTCAATGATTAACAGTCGCCAGGTGAGTATGTCTACCCATTGTTGTTGGTCTGTTTGGGAATTGTCAGATGGGTTTTTCTCCTGGCTCAAGATGGTATTCAGTGTTGAGGTCTTACCAGAGCCCTGGAACCCCAGCAACAGTAGACGCCGCATGGGTGGAGAGGATCCCTCTGCTTTTGAGAGATAGAGATAAAAGCGAAAATTATATTGCAGGTGATCAAAACTACTTGCAGTTCAGTCCATGCAGACTACACCCACAATAAAAACACCGACATTCTGAGAAACCCCAGAGCATTTACAACTATATACTTTTAATCTGCTGATGACTGCTGTAGTATAAATTGAAAACTTGTGCATGTAGTCCTTCTAAATAACCTTAACCGTAACCAGTCTTGTGATTGTAATCTAAAACACTTACATTTGACAGGTAAGACAGGTTTCTGTCAAATCTCTGCTACAATCTCCTTTATTTCCTGCAAATGTTCAGTGTTCTGTGTCCTGTCATTGTTGGTTTTGGTACAGTCCAGCATATGATAATAGTTCCAGCAATGCTGCATCAGTTTCAACAGCTTGTCTCCATCCTCTACTAAGTAACCCTAACCGTTAGCTTTAGGATCTCATTCTAATGCTGAACCAAGATCAGGGCTTCTCAGAAATGCTCTTAAGAATAGTCTTAAGTTTTGACTTAAGTGTCAAAAAATTCTTAGCAAAGAGTAGGAGTTTTCTAAGAGTAGGAAACTTATAAAGAAGCTAAAAAGCAACTTTTAGTAAAGTGTAAGACTGATTCTTAAGTGCTGACTTAAGTGTTGTGAACTAAGGACTACAATGATGTCAACTCAAAATGGCTGCCCTCAACCTCTGAATCAGCCAATAGTGAGCCTGGAAGGGTGAAGTCACAGCAGCACAATACCAATCATTTAATGTTATTATATAAAACAATAAAAAGAAAAACACAAACGTTTTAATATTTACATTTATTTAAAAGCAATAGCTTTGCATTGTGCAAAATTATCACAAATTAGTATTGAGGTGGAATCTTTTTCTATTGATATATGTCTCCTCATTTACAGTTAGAGCAATGATGTGTCATGAGTTCATCAATGGCTCCAACAACTGCAGGAAAACCCACAGTCAACATAAAAGTGGCTTTATTTTGCCACATGGTTTGATGGTCAGTTGGAAAGTCAGTGAAGTTGATGAATAGCTGTGCTTGGAGTCAATTGTTTCATGTGTGATAATGAAATGAAATTTCAATTATTTTTGGCCAGTCTGTCATGCAAAGAAATTCTGAATACATGCAAAAACAAGAGAGAACCAATTAAATATTAAAAACTGATTATGTTGTAGTCATATTTAAAAACATTTAAATAATATAAACATAAAAATAAAAATATTTTCTTCATATTTTTATGGTTTAAGCAAAATTGTTGGCGATTAACAAGAAACTCTTGTTTGTATTTACTCTTGTGTACTGTATGTTCATCTTTTGTGCTTCCTTGTCATTCGTTCATCATCTGCGCTTTATTTTTCATTAAGCATTTTGTTTCACGTCAGCTGCGATAAACAGACATCCACTCGCATTACCTGTGTAACAGAGGCCAGATAGTGAGAGTTTTGCAGGTAAACTACTGCACACTGACAGTCGCTAGAGAATGAGGTGTTTATCGTCATTGATAGTGCATATGCCAGCAGTGATTGGGCCGAGGTTCGAGACCGACTCAGAGCAGGGTGGGTTAGGATTGGAGTGTGAGTTTGAGGCGGAGCAATGAAGAGAGGGGTGGGTTTGTTTATTTAAAATATCAACAGTGTTCAACAACGAATTTGAGAAATCGCATATAGCACCTTTAAATGTGTTAAAATGCATTAAACATATTAATTATTGTTTAAGTATTATTTATTACATTTATTTTAAAGTTATTACATTTCTTATTAGGTCAGTTACAAAAAGAATTGACAATTAAGTTTATATCATTTTATCAACTCCATGTCATCATATAACTCAAATACATCATATCTTCATTGGAAAGCATTTGCTGCTATCTTGTTACTCTTAACTAGGTTAAGACACCTCTACAGCTCTCTTAAATAATTTAGGAGCTAAGACCTAGTCTTGACACTTATGAACCTTTATGAATCACAATTATTCTTAATTCTAAGAATAAGAGTAAAATTACATCATTCTTAGAATTTTGACACACTTAAGACTAAAATTTTACTCTGAGCGGCTTTATACATACGGGCCCAGGTTCAGTAACATTTGTGTGGGCATCTGCTTTTGTATTATGGCAAACTAATCAACAGCCGAGACTCTCCTGTCTGCATTAGAAAGCCCCAGAGTCACAGGAAGCACATGTAATGCAGAGGGGAAGTGAGTCAGCTGTCTGTGTAGGTGGGATTTGAAAGTGGAAGATTGTCTGACATAAGAATGAAGTTAAAGTTTAATATCACTTACCAGCATTTAAATCAGAAGAGACCGTAGCCATCTTGTGTCTAGCTGGTCCGTTGCCTCCTGCTCTCGCTCTCTTTCTCCCTCTTCTTTCTCTCTCTCTGTCTTGCTGTTTTGTCTCAGCAGCCAGTTGCCTGTGCTCAAAACATGGCTTTCTCCCCTCTTATCTCCCTCCTACTCTATTTTGCTCACTCTCCCACTGATTTTCAGATTATACAACCCCCTCACAAGCTTTCTCTTTGCTTCTTTTTCACTTTGTTTCCCCTCATGAAATGATACAAGCAGAAGGAGCTGCAGAGAGGAAAGTAGAGAGCAGAGGGCTATAAGGAGGGAGTGAGAAAGACAATATGTGGTTTGAGAGTAAGTGGGCTGAGTCTGACAAATATGATACAGTAAGCAACCTCCCACAATTCTTAGGTAGTAACAAATAATAATTGTGGAGTGGTTTCCTATTTTTTTCATTGTGAAGTGTTGAGTTTGGGGGTGGAGCAAAAGCTGTCATTAGACCAATGAAAAGATGGAAGTATCCAGTTTAGCCCCGCCCACCTGATTCTGCAGAATGACCTAAACATAGCAGCATTGAAATACTGGGGCAGGTAAAGCAAACACTGGACAGCTTTTCTTCCTTCTATTGCTTTAAAAGTGTCAGCATACAGAAAGCACTAGTGTATTAGGCTATACAGCAGTCTAGTAAGTATGAACAGTAATATTTATATGAAAACATAGTTGTAAAAAATCAGAACAAATAAATAAACAAAATAATTAAGTAATTAATTAAGGGACATTACATTAATTTGAAAAGCTTACAAGTTTCAAAGTCTAGGGTTTGTTGTTTCATTTTCAACAAAGTTTCAGTACTCATCTTAAAATCTGTTTTTACAAAAATGCTTTGTGAATATGCTCCTGAGAACCAGAAATTAAAATTATTATTTTTTTTTTTTTTAATGTCATTAGACTGTTTGGAGCGTAAGAAAATATATTTTATTCATATTTTATGCTATGTCCTCTGTAGAGGACGCGTGACTCAGTTATTGAAAAAACACATGAAAAGACATATCGGCAAAAACAATGTTCAACTTTGAAAGATATATCAGAATGATTTGATATACTATTTTACTTTATGCAATATATGTAAACTGGCCATGCGTAGTCCAGTTCTATACATTGTATACACTGTATATCATTTGCTTATTAATGTGTTCTTGGGGCAACATGTAATGAAAAAAGAAGTGTAATAATGGGAGTAATAACTTGGCAACATTTTCATAATAATATCTCTTTCATAGGAATATTAATATGTACTTACTTTACTTGTGTCTCCCAAAATGCCTGATAAACATGCTGTAAGTTCTGCTGGTGTCCCCTATGAAATCGATGCCCCAGAAAGTCATTTTCTGATTTGAAACCCCATAATGTTTTTCCTGAGATGTTTATTTACAACAAAAAAAATTAAAATTAGTCAGATTTAAATGATAATAACAAAATGTTACCATATTTCCATAAGAGTGCTAAATTTGATCATTCAGGCAATTTCCTTTTTAAAAACCAAAGAGAGGGAGTTGTCATGGTGAAACCTCCAAACATTTGTTATCTCTGAAAATCTCTGAATGGGACATCCGGACTTAAAATCGTGGCATGTGTAGGCTAGTCACATTCACCCTCATTTTATTTCTTCTGTTGAACACAGAAGAGGATATTTTAAAGAATGTTGATAGTCAAACAGTTGACGGAAGCCATTTACTTCCATAGTATGAAAAAAATACTATACCAACATTCTTCGAAATATCTTCTTTTGTGTTCATCAGAAGAAGAAACTCATACAGGTTTGGAACAAGTTGAGGGTGAGGTGAATGATGACAACATTTTCATTTTTGGCAGCACTATACAAAGGATAGCTACTTTAGGGTTTGCTGTTTTGACATGGGCTAGTAACAATAAAAGCAGAAACACTAGATGGCGTCCACTTGCTAGAAGTCATGATGCTCTGTGCCGTCAAACTATTACAACTGTCGTAAATCCTGTATGCTTTGCCTTCTCTTGGAAACTTGCAAGAGATATCCGCGTGCTGCAGTCTTGTGTTGGGCTCTTCACTGAACCGCTGCTAGCATGGAGGGATCCGGGGACGAGTTCATGAAATACCGCTCACCGCTGGTGTCCCGGTACGCCAGCAAAGAGATGGCCTATAACTTCAGCGACAGGAAAAAATTCACAACTTGGAGAAAACTGTGGATTTATCTCGCTAAGGCCGAGAAGGTCTGTTTATTTGTCCTGCATTTATTTCTATAGGCTCTCTATATACGTTAGATGCTTTGTGTTATTGTGATCCTCTGAATGCCAAGTGTGATTCTGTCTTAAGTTTTTGACCTTGAGTGAGTGAGTGGAGATCTCAAGTTGCCAACTATCTTAGTCTAAAAATAGTTTGAAAGGTTGGACATGAGCTGTGCTTTAATGTTTAATGCTTAATAAGTGGACCAGGCTGACAACCTTGCCCATACAAAAAGTACTATGGTGGTACCATGGTACGCTGATTGAATTACATAGTAATATCATTGTACATTATTTAATATTTACCTTAGTACTGAAATTTGTTCACCATTTCCAATACTACATGGTGGCCATTGTACATGAACAGAAAAACAAAGCAAAACAGAAGTACCTCAAAAGTGTTGGTTATAGGATGGCTGGAGATTGTAATAATAATGACAGTTTGACATTTTCCATGATACTGAATGGCTACTATAATTATGGTATTTGGTACATGGTTCATCTGTGTATTCATAACTTTACTATGGTACATTTCCCAAAATGCAAAACATTGCTATATTATTGTGTCTAAAACTATAGTGCCATGCTAATTTGATGTAACGTTACTGTATTTTTGTATGCAGTCCATAAAACGTATATCTCTGTTTTATAACTGTCATGTCTAGCTCTGTATATGTCAGGTTAAAGGTCATTATATCTGTCAAACCATAAGCTCACAGTAACTCGGCAGTTTAGATAATAATGTATGAATCAGTATTAGAAACAAACTCTCAAATTCAGATAAAAGATATTCAATTTGCTGAGATTAACAATAGTCGACTTGATTAGAAATCAAATTATTGACTGGTTTAGACTGGTGGAATTTGCTGACATGTGAAGGCTTGCATTGATTGTTTGTTTGAAGTGTGTATAGAAATCAAGAACTAAGATTGTGTGAGCGCCCAGTAACTCCAAGTAAAGGCTGCTTGAGTATTATGTTAATTGAACACAGTCGTCTGGTCACATGGTGGTCATCCTCTGACCTGTTGAGACAGACAGGTTTCTGTTAGCTGCTCTGGAAGTAAAGTCACGCTACAGAACTTTACTAATCTAGTCCTTGGGACACACTAACAGTAGACGAAGCCCTGGAAAAGAGCGTATGAGTGTGTGTTTCCAAAATAAGTAATGTAAATGTCAGGGTAACAGGAGAGTGACTCTTGAGGGTTGACCTTTCCCCTGTCTCTGTGTAATGCTAAAGATGAAACGAATATGCTATTGAAATGTTTCAGCAAAATGATATAAGGATGAAACAGGCCGATATAATTAGCAAATAATTACTTTGAAATGTATATTTATAATAATTTTAGAATGATAAATGAACTAAAAAATTAAATAAAATATTTAAAACTTACATTTTATAAATTTTATAAATAAAATAAAACATTAAAAATAAAATCAGTTATTTAAAATGTTACAAGTGAAGTTAAATATCACAACATTAAAACATACAGTATGAAAAATGTATATTCATTGTAATATTTGCTAAAAATAACAATGAAGATATTATAATAAATGATAAAGATAATAGAAATGAGAATGCATTAATGATTAAATATCCAATACTGACAATACCAATAATTTGATGTAATCTCTGATATTGGCTGATGATAACCGATATGATATTGGTATTGTGCTTCTCTAACAATAAGCTATGATAGAATTTGCTATATTGTGAATGGAGCTGTACAGTTTGTAGTCCTGCAACACAGAAAATAAAACATTTTCAAGCCTTGTGGAAGTTTTAATGGTTTTTGTGAATTTCATGAGACTTGTACAACAAAAAGTACATACAGTTATACCTCAAATGTGAAAAAAACATAAGCTGCTGCTAACAAGCTTCTACATATTGCTACTTGGTGCTTCAATTACAATGGGAATTTTAAATGCATGAAAATGTAATGTATTTTTCTAATGCAGTGTTTCCCAACCCTGTTCCTGGAGGCACACTAACAGTACACATTTTCCAAATCTTCCTAATCAAACACACCTGATTCACCTCATCAGTTCGTTAGTAGAAACTCCAAGACCAGAAATATATGGTTCAGATAAGGGAGACATTGAAAATGTGTACTGTTGGTGTACCTGCAGGAACAGGGTTGGGAAACACAGTTCTAATGCATGTAATGAATAATTGTGAACAATTTATCTGTGCATGCATTAAATATATATATATTAAATCTGTTTCATCATGACTTTAATACATCTCTTTATCGCTCTAATATCCTGTCTGCAGGCGTTGGGTCTCCCCATAACCGACGCCCAGGTGAGCGAGATGGAGTCTCACGCGGAGGACATTGATTTCGTCATGGCTGCAGAGGAAGAGAGGAAGTTGAGGCATGATGTCATGGCTCATGTGCACACGTTCGCTCACTGCTGTCCCACCGCTGCTCCCATCATCCACTTGGGTGCCACATCCTGTTATGTTGGAGACAACACGGTGAGGCAAAAATATTATCACATCACTATCTGTTCCTATTAACTGGACTCAGTGGAAGCGCTGCTGGAATTGTCAGAGCAGAGTGACTATAGAGCGAATATGCCAACCGAACATGAATTAAAACATTTTTAATCTTAGTTGCAATTAAAATCAAGATTAATTATAAGGCACCATGCAAAATCCTTATAAGAAAAAGCATGTTGTTCTAAAGTCAGTATATTATTTTAAAATGGTCTTATTGAAATGTGTCTGTGCTTCATTTGTAGGATCTGATAATGCTGCGTGATGGATTTGATATTCTGCTACCCAAGGTTTGACTTTCTGATATTTTCCAGCTTATGACAATTGACAACTGATGCTTATGATGGTGCTTAGGAGTGCCATTTAAATAGAAAATGAAGAAATCAATTATCAATGTACTGTATTAATTCAGAAAAAGTAAATTATTTTGACAAATAAAGTGTAAAACTGTTAAATAATTTTTAAAAAATGTAGTTAAATGTAACATTAAACAATGAACTGATAAATGACTTGTCAAATTGACTAATAAATGCATTGTTAAAATATTGTTTATTCACTTAATGTTTAAAATGTTAATTAAATGCAGTAATAAAATAATACCTTAATCATGCAAAATTTAAATGCAAATAAATGCTTTGGCCATAAATTTGGTACTCCTAGTCCTCCATAATTACCATCCACTGCAGTAAAGTGTTTATTGTTTTCACACGTTCTCTCTTCCACAGTTGGCTCGTGTCATAGACAGGCTGGCGAACTTTGCAGAGAATTACGCTGACCAGCCAACTTTAGGCTTCACCCACTATCAGTGAGTAAAGTCAAGATTCAGTGCGTGTACTAAACCTCACAAATAAGTATTTCTGTATTAGAGCATGTTTAGAGTGTGCATGTCAAATGAACTGTTCTACCGTTTTCTTTTCTTCTTTCCCATCCTCTATTCATTTATGACCTGTCCATCTAATCTCTGACACATCTCTATCACTCTTCAACATTCACTCATTTTGTAACCCATACAACATTATTAATTTTCTTCAAATCTCTGACTTTTTATATTCCTTCTTTTCAACTTTTCTTCATTTAATACAACAATACTAGGCTGGTTTTGGGTTTATTTTCCCTCTCCTCATCCTCATCTTTTTCTCAGACCAGCTCAGCTGACTACTGTCGGGAAGCGTGCGTGTCTGTGGCTGCAGGATCTGGTCATGGACATGCGCAATCTTCAGCGTGCAAGAGAGGACCTGCGCTTCAGGGGCGTCAAAGGAACCACAGGCACTCAGGCCAGCTTCCTGCAGCTCTTCCAGGGGGATCATGAGAAGGTAAAGTGAGAAGAAAATCAACAGCTGAATTTGATTTTTATGCCTTAACACTGGCTTACTTCATACTTAGTAGTGTGTACTTTGTCTCCAGCATAGTAGATACACTACCTTTCAAACGTTTGTGGTTAGTATGATTTTTAAAAACTTTTAAAATAAATGAATACTTTTATTCAGCAAGGTTGCATTCAATTAATTAAAAGTGACAGTAAAGACCATTTCAAATAAATATGTTTAAACTTTATATTCATTAAATTATCATTAATAAAATGTAGCAAAGAATATTAAGCACTATTGAACAGTGAAGCTGTTTACATTATAATAAGATAATGATGATAATAATAATAAGAAGAAATGCTTCTGAGCAGCAAATCATCATAATAGAATGATTTCTGAAAAATCACGTGACATTGAAGACTGGAGTAATGATGCTGAAAATTCAGCTTTGTATCACAGGAATAAATAATATTTTAAAATATATTAAAATAGAAAACAGTAATTTTAAATTGCAGTAATGTGTCATAATATCACTGTGTTCACTCAATTGTACACATGCAGCCTTGATGAGTGTTAGACTTCTTTCATAAATATTAAAACATCTTAACTGATCTCAGTCTTTTGAACAGAAGTGTAATTAAGTATATACTTTTGTGTACTTGGAGGAGGATGTGAATAAGGATTCACCCAAGTATTGATTGAGCAATATCCCATCGGTGTGCATGATGATAAGTAATAGTAAACTTAAATTTGTGTTTTTTTTTTGTTTGTTTTTTTTTCAGTTTAACTCCGTATGAGAACTGTTGTTTATGTTTTTTGATTTGGTTAGTGTTTAATGTTTTTATTTTTGTTGTGTGTAAATTATTTTATCCTGGTTATGGCTTGTACAGCACTTTGGTAAACAATTACTGTTTTTATAAAGTGCTCTATAAATAAACTTTGATTTGATTTTGATTAGATTTTTTTAATCTTTGTTTTAACAAATACATTTAGGGTACATTTACACAACAACGATGTACTAAAAACAGAAATGTTTTTCCTTTGTCTTTTTCACGTATAGACGACAATGTTGTCAAAATGACCCCTGCTCACAGGGCTCAGTGAAAACGAATGAAAATCGCTGTATTATTCAATGCCAGGCCAGTAGTTGGCGATGTCACTTCGTAAAGGAACACTACGTGCATATAGACATATAGATTCGCATTTTTGTAGTTTACATGGAGATGATAACAGAATCGTTTTCAGAAACTTGGACTTTGAAACCCATTTTCAAAAGTTTGCATTTTCAGTCCCCAAAAACTTTATATTTTTAGTTGAAAATATTGTTGCATAAATGCCCCCTTATTTTATAACTTAAGGTTTAACTCCTATTGACATTGTTACCCAAAAATATCAGCATTGATTGTATTTGGGGTTTATTGCATCTTTGAAACTTTTTGTAGATTGTGCAGTTTTGTAGCATGAAGAGAAAAAATGCCAATAACATCATATCTTTGTGGTTTATTCTATGGTTGAACTGACTTTTGACGGTTTTCTATCTAAGGTGGAGGAGTTGGATAAGATGGTCACTGAGATGGCTGGATTTAAAAAGTATGCTCAAGCTATTTCATTTCTGTATAGTTGTTTAATAAATGCTTCATTTTGCTTCTAAATGCTAAATGTTGTTGGCTAAATGTTACATTTTATGTTTTTGTGTGCACATGGTTAATCAGTTCTTCCTCCATTTTTCTAGATCATACTTGGTGACGGGTCAGACGTACAGTCGTAAGGTGGATGTCGACTCACTCTGTGTGCTGGCCAGCCTCGGAGCCACAGTACACAAGGTCAGACACTAATAACTGAGATCACTTATAAATTAGCTGCTAGAACAATCAACAATGGTCACAGAAAAGCAATAAACATTAATTGTTTGATTAGAACAACCTGTTTTTGTTTTCTCAACTGTAGATTTGCACTGATATTCGTCTGCTGGCTAATCTGAAAGAGATCGAGGAGCCGTTTGAGAAAGAGCAGATTGGTGAGTTTGTATGTGAGACAGAATTTTGATCCTGTTTTAAATCAGCCTTTGATCTGTCATGGTTTCCTCTGTTTCTAGGTTCCAGTGCCATGCCGTACAAGAGAAACCCCATGCGTGCAGAGCGCTGCTGTAGTCTTGCTCGCCACCTGATGGCGCTGGTGTCAGACCCTCTGCAGACTGCATCAGTGCAGTGGCTGGAAAGAACCCTGGACGACAGCGCTAACAGGCACTGTTACGACATCTGTTGTCTGACAATATGATGTGGCACTGCACCATTTTGGCTCTGTGAAGACATAACTTTAGGCTCTCACCAACATCCTGTCTCAACTATTTTTTGCTTTTTTAGGAGGATCTCATTACCCGAGTCCTTCCTCACAGCTGACATCATCCTCAGCACTCTGCAGAACATCACTGAAGGGCTGGTCGTGTATCCTAAGGTGTGTGTGCAGTACACATCTCTTTTCAACAGATATTTTAAAAAGTTTTTTATCAGGGTTGGTAATTATCTGTATCAGCTTTTATCAAATTAACTATGTGATAAGCTGATTACTTAAAAGGATAGTTCACCCAAAAATGAAAGTTACCCCAAGCTTTACTCACCCTCAAGCCATCCTAGGTGTATATGACTTTCTTCTTTCAGACAAAACAGTTGGAGTTATATTAAAAATATAATGGCTCTTCCAAGCTTTATAATGGCACTCGTGATTTTGAAGCCCAAAAAAGTGCATCCATCCATCATCGAAGTAATCCATACGGCTCCAGGCGGTTAATAAAGGCCATCTGATTCAATGCAATGTGTTTTTGTATCCATATTTCATAAACTATAATTACTGGCTTTCGGCAATGGTCATACGCGAGTCTAGTTCTGGCAGAAGATTGACCTCTGATCCGTGATTTATTGACAAATGCGGAAGCGGAAGATGGAGCAAAACAAAACTCAAGTCATGAATTAGAAGTGTAAAATGAGAATTTTTAAAGAGAAATGTCAGAGGAGCTTGAGTTTGTTGTCCAGCCTATTTGGTGTCTACTCTCACCTAAGCTTACACTATTCCTATGGGATTCATCTCTTTTATAGGTGATCGAGAGGCATATCCGTCATGAGCTGCCCTTCATGGCTACTGAAAACATCATCATGGCCATGGTGAAAGCTGGAGGAAACAGACAGGTCTGAACAATCAGCATATAATAAAAATCTTGTCTTGTAATTAAAATTGCAAATTGCTTTGGCAAATCAACCCCAAGATGTTTGAATAAATTGCTTGCTGTAAATATTCTTTTTGTGAGCAAAGCAGATGTTTATAGTGCCTTTTACCATTAACTAACATCCTTGTCTGTACTGAAAACACACTCAGGACTGCCATGAGAAGATCCGTGTGCTTTCCCAGCAAGCTGCGGCCGTGGTCAAACAGGAAGGGGGAGATAATGACCTACTGACTCGGGTTCAAGCTGATCCATATTTCACCCCCATACTAGGACAGCTTAACACCTTACTGGATCCCAAAACCTTCATCGGCCGAGCCCCGCAACAGGTACACGCATTCAGCCTAGACATACTACTACTATCCTAATAATATTCATCACATGATTTACTCAGTGGTTTAATAATGAGGTTGGCTGTAATACCCTTCAATTCACTCCCTCTCTCTCAGGTTACAAGGTTTTTGTCTGAGGAGGTCAGGCCTGTTCTAGAACCATACAAAAGTAAAATGGACGTGAAGATTGAACTAGAGCTTTGAGACACGTGCGACTCTGTGACTGACGCTTCAGAACTGTATGACAATGAATAAATGTCTAGCTGTTTAACTTTTCGTGTGCTCTTTTATGTGGCATTTTGACAACATGTAGTTCTCATACATCAGGTGTGTAGTAATATTGATGTTTCAACCTTCTGACAAACACTTTGGCCTTTGCTTTTGTATTGACAAATTTACACAATTATCTAAAAATCATAAAACAATTAAAATGACATTCAAATTCCCTATATAGAGGAACTTTGCTGGATATCGGTGTTTTAAATAGTTTAAGTTTGACTGATTTAAAAGGAATAGAAGATATTTTGAAGAATGTCTGTAACCAAACAGCTGATGGGACCCATTGACTTCCATAGTATGGAGAAAAAATACTATGGAAGTCAATGGTTTCCATCAGCTGTTTGGTTACAGACGTTCTTAAAAAAATATATTTTTGTGTGCGTGTTCAGCAGAAGAAACAAACTCATACAGGTTTGGAACAATTTGAGGGTGAGTAAATGATGACAGAATTTTCATTTTTGGGTGAACTAACCCTTCATTATGTTTATTATGCAACTCTTAAGCCTTAAATGTTTCTATATTGGTGGACATAAATACATTTGAGAAGCTGGGGTGAGGTAAGGAGTGATGGGCCTAATGAGTCTTCATAATAGTCATATCAGAGTTCAAAAGAGGACAAATTGTTGGTGCATGTCTTGCTGCCTCATCTGTGACCACAAGTCTGTGGTGTATGGAGAGCTATGGTATCCAGGGTAATGTGGGCAAACGAACCACATCCAACAGGAGTAACTGACAACACGAGGAAGCTGTCTGAAAGCGATGTCCAGGTACTGATTGTATCCAAGAAGCATCTGCCCAGATCACGACAGAATTAAATGTGCACCTGGACTCTCCTGACTCCTCTCGGGAGTCAATATTCATAGTCAGGCTGCTATAGCCAAACCTTTGGTCACTTGAGCCAATGCCAAACATTGATTTCAATGCTGCCAGCAGAGGAAATATTGGACTACTATGGACGATGTGAAACATGTATTGTTCTCTGAGTCCATCTTCACTGTCTTTCCTACATCCGTGGGAGTTACGGTGTGTACACCCGGACTGTTGCCGCCCGGAGTGAAGAACAGGTTGGATCAGTGATGATTTGGGCTGCAATATCATGGCATTAAGCACAGTAGGGAATACTGTAGGGATAACTGCTGTGCTTGATCCACTGCTGAACTACCAAACTATTGCTGAAGGACCATGTGCACCTAATGGTTCAAACATTGTACCCTGAAGAGGGTGCCTTGTATATCAGCATAATGCACCAGTACACAGCAAGACTTGTGACAGAATGATCTGATGAATATGAAAGTGAAGCTGAGCATTGCATGTTCTGCACAGTCACCAGAGCTAAATATTTCTGAGCCACTTTGGGGTTTGGAGAAGCAAGTCAGAAAATGTTTTCCTCCACCAGCATCACATAGTGACCTGGCCACTGTTCTGAAAGAGGACTTGTATCTGTCATTCCCAAGACAAACTCATGTTGTATTGGCTGCAAAAGGAGGCCCTACACCATATTAATAAATTACTGTGGTCTAAAATGAGGTGTTTTCCGTTTAATTGTCCAACACCTGTAGGCTACATGTGGTGTTAAGTAATAATAATGACACTATTTAAATGTGCAAAAGGTCTTTACCATGGCAATAAATGGCTTAACTAGCTGTATAATAAAATAATGAGGGAGGACACCGACAGATTATCCACTTACATGTAAGTGATATGGTGTCCTAGCAATTCATCATGACCGTGGGTGTAAAAACGTGAAGAGTGTTTGAACTGAGGCACACAAGCCTCTAAACGACTCACACTAGTCGTGACTCGTGCAGTTATAAATAAATTATGCAGGCGCAAAGTCCATAGTCACAAAGGTTTGAAACCTGTTGGACGTTCACTATACCGTCAGCTTGAACCAGTCTGGCGAATCTGCTCTTATTTCGCTGATTAATAGGGATTCATTTGCCCGCGGATACTCAAACTCAAATCATCCCATGATAAGAGTCACTTCTTAGATCATATTTCGTTCACATTTTGACGCTTGGTTTGCACACTAGGCCTAATCTGTACGCATTTATACTGGATATTCGCATTAACGAGCAGGTGTGCTGAGTAAAAGTTTCCGACTGTATACATGCATAAGCAGCAAGTGTTGTAAGAGAGCGGTAAGTCAGAGGTTCTCATTTACACTTTGACATTTAATTTTTAATATTATGCTACAAAAGTTTGGGTAACTTTGGTAAGATTTTTTATTTGGAAGAGGTTTCTTAGGCTCCCAATTTGAAGCGTCTGCTAGCTAATAAATAATTGTAAATTCAGTGATAAAGTCATATTTGTGAAATATTATTACAGTTTAAAATAACTGTTTTCTATTTAAATAATATGTATTTTTTTCAAAATAATTTATTCCTGTGATGGCAAAGCTGGATTTTCAGCATCTTCAGTGTCACATGATTCTTCAGAAATCATTCTAATATGATGATTTGATGATCAAGAAACAATTCTGATTATTTTCAGAACAGCTGTGCTGCTTAATATTTTTCAGGTTTCAAAAGAACAGCATTTATTTTTATTTTTTATTTTTTTTTGTGACAATGTAAAAATCATACTGTCACTTTTGAATTGAACACATATTTGCTGAATGAAAGTATTAATAATAATAATAAAATGTCTTACTGACCCAAACTTTAGAATGGTGTTTACATGTGTATCTTATGTTATATTTTCAACTTCTTTTGCTGACTTCGATGCCTGCTCTTTCCTTAAAGTTAAACTTCTCACCACTCTTATTTTTATTTTTTTTTCTTTCTTAAATTGAAGATTTTGTTAACAGGTTTAAGTGATTTGTGGCTAAAATCTTTTCTGTTGTAAAAATAGTTGAATGAATCTCATGACACACAGTAGTGGTTTGTCATCTCAATGCTGGCTTAAGAAATCCTTTGGTACCTCAGTCTAATGCTTTCCATTTGTTCTCTGAATTCAGATTATTCTCTTATAATTGTCATGAAAACAGTTTTAGAGGATTTAAAATGTCTTTAGTTATAGTGGTAGGGAAGAGACCATCAGAGGCACCAAAGCTTGAAGGGGAATGTCATACTACTTTGCTGGCCTGAAAAAATAATACATGAGAAACCGATGGTAATATTAATTCCCAGTGAAGCAGTAAACTGTCATAGCAGTATCTGCATACCAGTCTTTGCCATTCGAAGAAAAACTGGCAGACATACAGCTTGGAAAACTGCTGAAAGAGAAGTTGGTTTTGAGGTTTTAACTGTCAGAAAAGTAAGGAGACACTTTCATTTTCTGCTCTTCAGATGGTTGTACAGAATAAAATTTAACACCACTGTAACCAGAGCTGTTTGTGGAGAAAAACGTTACTTTCCCTTAAACTTGATGGTTCTGTGATAACTTATAGCCTACTGGTGGGGTTGTAAAAATCTAAGCAGATAGTGGCTAACTCTGTTTATCTAGAGCTGCTTTCTGGTTCCCTGGTTCTGTTGTATAAAGTGCTATATAAAAATATGTGACGTGGCTATTGGAACGCTGAATTTCAGAGCTTGTGCAAACATACATATCGCTATAATCAGATTGCTTTCTTAACTGCTTTTTCTCACCACTGTCATTTTTGTTGTGCGTTTTTGTCATTGAGAGGAATGCTCAGAGTATTAGTAGACACTTATGAAAGCTATAATTATACATAATGTATAATAATTACATAATTACATGTATTGTTACTGAATCCATTGTATTTCCCTGTGCACTTCCTGTGACATGTATTGTGTAAGCCTATGCTTTTAAAACTGTCTCACAATGGTTGAATAGCCTGTGAAGACACCTTAGGTTTGTAATATTCAAGTTGATGTGTTATGTAGTTCCTGCATATAGACACTAGGGGGCAATGGGTGAATAGGGTGTGATGCAGTATATGCAAAGGGATAATAGAATAAAAATGAAAACAGCATGTGTTGAGGTCTCTAGTTATCTTTTCACAAATAATACAAGGTTATTGGGATGTTCCTCTGGTCATTGTGATGAGGAGAGTTATAATTTATGCATGCTAATATATGTGAACTCATAATATGTAAAGAGTCACATGGTCTATCTACAGGATCTGATCTGATTGGTCCGTCATGTGGGCGTGGGCGTTACTTCCTGTCAGTCTGGCAGTGTTTGGAACAATTGGGCTTTGGGTTGTGTGAGTATTTCTTTCAGTTTCACTCACTCTTTATAAAATCCCCATTGTTTTGTTTTTATTTGACCCTTTCTGCGCTTGTTTGTGTGCAGGTATGCCATAGCAGTGTCCAATAACTCTGTTAATATAACTGAAGAATTCCCTTACATCAGGTATGTATGTAGTCTACTTTAAAGTGGAGTTGTAGTCTACTTGACTAAGCTTAAGTATTATTTTTTGGGGGAATTTTTTTTTAAAATTGAATACTTGGTACTCTTACTTGATTACTTACTTTTATGAAGCACAAATGATACCTTTTGCTCATTACAAATCTCATTTAGGCCTCCAAGTACACAGAGCATGTACTGTTATCATGACTTAAATCTTTCATCATTTTGTTCAATTGACTGATCTTACAATCCAATCTCAAATGTCCCCACAGCTTAGCCGTTATTGTCAGTGACATCCATTTCAGTAAACCATATTTTGATGTCATTCGTTCTAGTGAGGAGACGTCTCATCAATCATCAAAGTCTTAACGTTGAGAAAACTGTGTTGAATCTCATGAATCTTTCTGAATTTGCAAAAATCATTCCTGATTCAAATCAGTATGCTGTCTATAGAAAGAAGCTTCTTGCTAATACCAAAGGATTTAATCTTCCTCAAGAAGTGTTCTCCTCTGGCATTACCTTAATGTGTCTGTAAGACGTTCCAGAGCCAGAAATGCATAAATGCATGGGGTTTTGAAAGTATAACATTGAAAATCCATGAATATTGCTTCCTCCAGCACGTGTGGCTCATACAACCCCCAGAGCTGCCTGTTTTCTCAGATCTGCAACATTTGCTGTGTGTTGGGTGAGTCCTTTCATCTCGTTTTGAAAAGGAAAAGGCCTACTGTATTGTATTGTACCTTCTGTGTGACTTCTTTTTCTTTCTTTAGCTCTATGGATTGTCACAATCAGATTTCAACAGATCCGGGATTTGGGTCGTGCATCTCATTTAAATACAGCCGGTCTGGTGCTTGGCTTCATCTCTAGCATTGGCATTTCCATTCTAGGAAACTTCCAGGTACAGTTTCTTTGTGTGGTGAACGAATGGAAGTTACTTGATTACTTGCGAATTGTGCTGTGCTTATTTGTGGTTGCTTTTGCATTAAAGCCCTGATATACTTAAAGCAAAATCAAAGAACGAACTGATGTGACATAATTTGAAATATAGTTCATTTGGTGCTTTTCAAAACAGCTTGGTTCATGGCGATGATGTAATACAGGGATGGGCAACTTCAGTCCTGTCCTGCAGAGTTTAACTGATAAAAGGTGTGTTTGATCAGGGTTGGACCTAAACTCTGCAGTGCAGTGGCCCTCCCTGACCAAAGATGCCCATCCCTGACGTAACAGGTACAGTAGGTGTGGCTCTGAGGCTCCGCCTTCTTTGACATGGAACTCTTCTCTGGTTCATTTCTTCTGTTCAGTCCGTCGAGGTCAGGGTCAAATGCGAGTGATAACATGAACACACCGGAAAGATTAAGATTTTATACTAGAACAATATATCACAATACAAAAATGCGACAATACTGTATGTATAGTGTACAGTTCACCCAAAATGGGTGAAAATTCAAGTTTACAAAGTTTTAGTGTCAGTTCTACATTGAACTACTATATATAATGTTGAACATAATGTTTAACAATGCAATGGGGGAATATCAAATATCTTGTGTTAACAGTAAAACGTGGCCTACATTATTTTAAATATATCTAGACAATGACAGAGTGCAAACATATTCATGTTTTTCTGTATTTTCAGCTTCAGAATCATGAATATTTTTATTCTGGTGTCAACATTGTCCTGTGCATTGGTTTACCAGCACCATGTCCAAGCCTGTTCATTTCCACTCCCAATGTAATACCAAATTTAGCATTTTAATCAACCATACGTATGTCTTGAAGTATCGCAATAATATCGTATCGTGATATGTGTATTGAATCGTGACATGAGGGTATCGTTACATCCCTAGGAGTCTCGCATAGCCCGACCTTCAGACTAACGGCAGAAGGTCTGGACTCTATTGCAGCTTTCATTGGACCGAGGACTTTTGACTGACATGTAACACAACCAATCACAGTTCGTTTTGTTCTGTGTCATTTTTAGGGGCGTTAAATGTAAAGTCGATGTACCTACAATAACAGACAAGTGTGCATCTATTAAATTAACCATTCAAGAACAATTTGTGCAAGTTTACTGCAACAATGGAGCCACAAACGTCACATAGTTTTGAAAATCCAGCATTTAGTTGATTCTGGAAAGCGCTCATTTTCACAGTTGTAAACACAACGGCATTCTTCTTCCATGAGGGGGTTTGGCATCACGGCATTTGTTTTCAGGCGGACCGTTAAGAAAACGTGACACACACGTCTGCCTAGTTACTTAAAAAGTAATCTGTAACAAGGTTAGTAGATATGGGAAGAAGGAGGCGGGAACCGGCGAACATTCAACCAAACTTTAATATAAAATAAACAAACAAAACGAAAGTAATGCCGGCAGACCCTCGCGGACGTCTGCCGGCCACACAAACATAACAAAACATAAAATAAAGTCCAGGCCTGGTCCTCTCTCTCCTTCATTGTAGTCGCTCCTCCTTTTATGCCTCCGGAGCTCCTCCGTGAGAGACTCGAGGCCGGCACGCCTCGCAGGTGACGCTCATTATCACTCGCGTCACCGGCCTCGCGCCGTTCCCTCACGGCTCTCGCCCGCCCTGCTCGTCACATACCCCCAACGCCCCTCGCAGGCCGGGGGGTACCTCCGAGACTGCGCTCTACTCCCCCCCGGGGCCTGTCTCGGCGGCCGCAGCACCTGGGGGTAAGGACAGACGAGACGAGAGAAAGGAGACGGAAGCAAGGGGAGCGACAGGACGAGAGAGGGGAGAGAGGAAAAAGAAAAAAAAAATTCTTGGTCCGGTTCCCCGACACACTGCCGCTTGGTCCTCAGCCTGCCGAGAGGCTCTTCTTCGCGGTGCCCTGCGGTGGCACTGGACGCTCGGTGGACGGCCCGATCCTCGACCGCCTCCTGGCGGCCGGCGATGGCTCCTCCGACTGAGGGCAGCCGGCAGCGAGTCCCCCGTTCCCTGCTCCTCCCCTTTATGGCGGACGGCAGCAGGCTCCGGCCCACGGCGAACGGCGGCGACTCCTCCGCTCCCTCTTGGACGGCAGCCACCCCACCTCGTCCCAGGGGCACGGCCTCGAGCTCTCCGTCCCACCTTTCACTAGGCTCCAGTACCACCGCCTCGGGCAGCCTCGAGCTCTCCGTCCCACCTTTCACTAGGCTCCAGTACCACCGCCTCGGGCAGCCTCTCGCGGTCTTCACTCCCGCGCTGCCCGAACTCCGCAGCACCGCGATCCCCCTCAGCAGCGAGGGCTCTCCGACAGCATGTCCCTCCTTCCTCCCGGGTTTCGGCACCAATGTAACAAGGTTAGTAGATATGGGAAGAAGGAGGCGGGAACCGGCGAACATTCAACCAAACTTTAATATAAAATAAACAAACAAAACAAAAGTAATGCCGGCAGACCCTCGCGGACGTCTGCCGGCCACACAAACATAACAAAACATAAAATAAAGTCCAGGCCTGGTCCTCTCTCTCCTTCATTGTAGTCGCTCCTCCTTTTATGCCTCCGGAGCTCCTCCGTGAGAGACTCGAGGCCGGCACGCCTCGCAGGTGACGCTCATTATCACTCGCGTCACCGGCCTCGCGCCGTTCCCTCACGGCTCTCGCCCGCCCTGCTCGTCACATAATCTGATTACGTAACTCGCGTTACTTGTAATGCATTACCCCCAACACTGGCTGTGAGTATATCAGGGCCTTTAATGCATGATTTACATCCATATGTGTGTGTCCAATCAGCAATCTGTAGTGATGGGGGTTCATCTGCTTGGGGCGCTCATGGCCTTCTTCCTGGGTTTGGCTTACTTCTGGGTCCAGGCGTGGCTTGCGTACTACAACCCGCCGTCACCTGACCGCAAGTGGGTGGTGCCTGTGCGTGTCATCCTCTGCAGCCACTGTACTTGTTTGGTCATCTGCAGTATCCTTCAGCTCTCATGGACAATGACATTTCATAACTGAAATGAGAAATGAAAAAAGTGCATTTTCACTACATTTTATCCTAAGTGTTAATTTTGTTGTCCTTAACCCTCTGTCTTCTCAGTGTTTGTTCTCCATAGAACAGGGTTTCGTTCTGAAGCTGCCATGTGTGAGTGGGCTCTGGTCATGGGTTTTTTTGCACTATTTGGGATTTTTGCAGCAGAGTTCAGACACATTGACTTTCACAAGCTCACTGTACAGAAGAAGGGAATAAAACCCGCCTGTGATGCTAATGGTGTGTGGACATTACAGGAGATTCACTGAGGAAGAGCTGCAAGTTGTGGCTGTGGTATACATACAACTGGAACAAACTCACCATATAACATGGACACAACATTGCTAAATGCACAAATACACACATTATATAAAATGCTCCCATTTTACATCATGTTTGGAGTTGATTTGCAGTTTGATTTTACAGTATAATTTATATTGCGGAAATGCTATGCTGAATTTATGAGCAACATTGTTTACATGATATGTTATATACCTTAAGATGATTATAGTGTATAATGTGAGAGGATAATCAATGTAGTATTCTACTTGTTTATGTTATTGTAGTACAACAAATGGTAATACCTCAAACCGGATCTCTTTGGTCTGTTTTTTAGCCTTAATGACTTTGTTTACATAATGCTATTAAATATATTATGTTATAAATAATTGAATTTTATCTGACCATTATCAAAGAAAGCTGTTATTTAATATAAACAAATAAATAAATAAATGTGACAATATTAACAATTGCAGAGTCTACAAATTGAACATTTAAAGCAAAAAAATATGATGGTATTCTTTAACTGTTCGGTAATATGTAGTAGTAGCCCTAAAGTTTAAAATCAGCATGAAACAGAAGTTGTGATAGCCTTTTCTTCCCTATTGTGACATATGTCCAAATGACACTGCTTCTTTAACAATAAAAAAATGTAGAGTGGGACTTGATTTTTTCCATTGGGAAGTGATTGGAATTTGTCAACAAGTTGTGGTTTGCAATAGTGTAATAGAAGGGTTCTGGAAATCAAAACCTTTAAAGGTGCCCTAGAATTAAAAATTGAATTCATCTTGGCATAGTTAAATAACAAGAGTTCAGTACATGGAAATGACATACAGTGAGTCTCAAACTCCACTGTTTCCTCCTTCTTATATAAATCTCATTTGTTTAAAAGACCTCCGAAGAACAGGCGAATCTCAACATAACACCGACTGTTACGTAACAGTCAGGACCATTAATATGTACGCCCCCAATATTTGCATATGCCAGCTCATGTTCAAGGCATTAGACAAGCCAGTATTAACGTCTGGAGCTGCACACAGCCGAATCATCAGACTAGGTAAGCAAGAGCAACAGCGAAAAATGGCAGATGGAGCGATAATAACTGACATGATCCATGATATCATGATATTTTTAGTGATATTTGTAAATTGTCTTTCTAAATGTTTCGTTTGCATGCTGCTAATGTACTGTTAAATGTGGTTAAAGTTACCATCGTTTCTTACTGTATTCACGGAGACAAGAGCCGTCGATATTTTCATTTTTACACACTTGCAGTCTGTTTAATTCATAACACAACTTCATTCTTTATAAATCTCTCCAACAGTGTGTAATGTTAGCTTTAGCCACGGAGCAATATCAAACTCATTTAGAATCAAATGTAAACATCCAAATAAACACCATACTTGCACGATTAGACATGCTGCACGACGAAGACTTTGTAAAGATCCATTTTGAGGGTTATATTAGCTGTGTAAACTTTGTTTATGGTGTTTAAGGCAAGCGCAAGCTCCGGGGGCGGGGAGCACGAGAATTTAAAGGGGCCACAGCCTGAATTGGTGCATTTCTAATTATGCCCCAAAATAGGCAGTTAAAAAAATTTATAAAAAAAAATCTATGGGGTATTTTGAGCTGAAACTTCACACACACATTCAGGGGACACCTTAGACTTATATTACATCTTGTAAAAAAAAATGTTCAATGGCACCTTTAAACAAGTCTGTCTTCCTACACTCTGAACATACTAAAAAAATATGTATATATAAATATATTTGCATATTTTGCAAAAAAAACTTAAAATATATTGTGTGTATATATATATCTATATATATGGTTTGTAATTAAAACAGGTAGTGGATGTGGGGTAGATCCAGCTTTGAATTCACTGGTAGCTTGTGTTTCTCAATTTAAAATCAATTAAATTTGCAATAAAAGAAACAAGGACGAGAGATCAGTAGTGGTTAAATATACTAGACTATAAAAAGCTTCATTATTTATTGCATACTAATAAGTTTGGTGAACTGTCAGTTTGTATATTAAAAAGATGTTTGGCCAATAATGGGTCTAAATGTCGCAGATTGATCTTTTCGCTCAATACAAAAAAAATAACTTTCAAAGCTGCATGGTTTTTGCGTTGTGATCCCTACCAGAAACTAGCCTGGTAATACCAGACTCTGCTACTTCACTTTGCTTCGTAGACAGAGTCTGGAATGGCATAATAGAGAAGTGTTTTCTCTCTCGCTAGGGGGCGCTTGTCTGAAGTTTAAAATCATTGGTTACCCGTAAGCCAATCAGATACGTTTAGTTATGACGTATGTTATGCGCCTGTACAGTCGCATCGAAGCACAGACATCATGCATCGAACTCAAATCTATGATTGAACTTCCACTGTAAACCTGTTGTAAACACATGATGATGCGAGCGAAATACCGGAGTGAACATGGCTGTAAACGACTTTTGCAGATTATGTGAAGTTAATCTACGCATACACGGTACAATCACGGCCTCTAAACTTATTTTTGACAGAGTGAAACAAGAAAATGTTTGTAGCCAACTCTCAAACTTAGGATTAGATCTTTTAAACACAGCGCTGAAAAAGAGTTGAATGTTCTCCATAACAGAGCGAATTGCATCCCGTGTCTTGTTTCCCATTTCCGCGGTCGTTTCGGTTTTCGATTTCTCTAACCTACAATGTAAAACTCGGCGCTTAGCATCTACGTCACGGCTCTCAGCCCGCCCTCTGTTTGTTGATTGGCCCGGCTGTTTCCAGACCGGTGGCAAACAGAAAGCTCTGACGCTGTATCAGACTGAGTACAGAAGCGAAATGAAATTGAGCGGAAGTAGGAAGTCTGACGTAGTCAGGCTAACCGGAACCAATGCCACTGAAAAAATGGCTGGGCACTGTTGCACTCTATTGCTGTGATGTCATGTGAGTGACAGGTTTTCCCGTTCTTGTGGCAATAAACAGGAGAAGGGGAAGATATTTTGATTAAAGATTACAAATAAAATAATAATAAAAATAAAATGATGTGGATGGATGAATCATTTATAATAAATACTGCAATATTCCGTCAAAAAAACTGTCAATTGAAAATTTTGATTTCATGGTGACTTTAAACATGTAATGAAAGTGCTTTTAAGCAAAGTAGACACCAGGGAGTGCTCTGGGCCCGAGGTTGGTTGTCTCACATTTGTGTCACTTGTTTGCATGTGTTTAGCTTACAGGTAATTGTTTTAGAAAGCCACCTACAAATAGTGTTATTTCATTATATATTTTAATTTAGGTCTAATGTGAAAACTAAAAAATACTTTATTACATCTAACTGAATGGCACAATCTGGGCTGTTATCATGTAGAAGCCAATCAAATAAGTCTGTGAATTGGGCATGATTTTCAGATGGGAAACAGCAGTAGGGAGCAGTCTGTGCGTCTCATGATGACATTCTTTCACATACACATTGCTCTCAATGGGTGGGGAAAAAAACAGAACAAAAAAGGAGAGAGGGACAGAAGGGGGCAAATGAAGGGAACTTAAAGGCCTGTTAAAAAGTCCTGGGAATCAGTTATTTCTTTCTCTTTTCTATTTTAATATCCTTTCATGATCAGTGTTTTTCTAAAAAATCTGAGCGATCTCCTTTGAATTTCCGCTTGTTTTGTTTTGTGTATTTTTGGCGATTAGGGTCAACTGAATAATGCTGTCATCTAAACACTGATGTACTTGATGCTAAAGCTTTAATATAAGATACAGTTGGTTTGTTAAACTTCGTTTAATACAAAAAATTGAAAATTCAATGCTACATGTTTTTTTTTTGTGTGTGTGTTATGAGAAAATTGAATATTTAAAGTCACTAAGAATGAAGACAATTCGGATTATTGCAGTATTTCTTCCATGCACGTAATTATTTCGTTCGCGTGCCCTTGTAATTTTTAATCAAAATAACTTTCAATGACATCTCTTCTCCGAAATCTGTCAATCACATGACATCACAGCAATAGCAAACCACACCCATCCAATCAATTCACCATGAAAAAAAAACAACAAGTCCCGCCCCACATTTTTTCTTGTTCGAGAAGCTGTTTTTCCTGGATATACGTCACAATAGGGATGAAAAGACTATCACAACTTCTGTTTCAGGCCGACTTTGACTTATTTATTAAAAAGAAATTACCATATCATATATTGTTGCTGTCATATATTCATTGCACAGTAATATCACACGCTCAAAGCCTAGTGTGACCGCACCTTTTCTCCCCTAGCCAACCAGACAGTGTCCCAGACTACCATCTTTATCCACCATGAAATTCACACATGGCATCACTGTGACCTTTTAACTGACTTGAACAGGCATTTAATTCAGAGGCGAAGCCAAAGGGCTCTGGTGTTAGATATGGGGTAAGTGCTGTGTTTGGCTAAAGGGCATCAAGTCTGGCTGGCTCTTATGTAATGCCTCTGTGAGTCTGTATCAAGCGTGCATTTGTTCTATCTTTGTTTTAAAAGCGCAGCAGGCCGCAGGTCCAACGTGCCTTTTACCTCAGCCGTAATCTCAGTTCACGCCTGCGTTATTCCAGATTATTCTTATCCCTTGCACAACTCCTGCTGCGCAACAATAGCACCACCGTACTATCTGCAAAGCAAACGGCCTGCCTGCCTCCTCGTACACACACGGCTTATCAGCAAACACCCAAATCCTGCCCTGAATGAGAAAGCAAGAGTACGGAAGAAAGCTAGTGTGAAATTTTCCAGCTATAATGGCAGGAGCACAACAGAGGCATAAAATCTGATTTAGTCCTAAAAATCTTAATCTCCTCGATCCATAATCTAACAGGTCTGGAATTCCCCCAGCTGTTAGGAGAGAGGGAGCGAGGGGGCAAAAGTCGTGCCGCTGTTTCCAGCGAGTGGGCATCTCCAGTCATGATCTCATCCCGCAGCGCTGGCACTCTCAAGCGGAGAGCTGCCCTTTTACTCAAAAATGCCAAATGCACCACATTCCTACACACACTCTGAAAAGTCCCTAATCGCTGAGATACACATTCAAGAAGCCCATTTGCCCTCTCTTAGAGAACAATCAGACAAGACTTAATTATATAATTATATGTGACCAGACCCCTGCACACAGACCAACACACTTTAGGATGTTTGTGACTGTGCAAGGTTTATTCCAATCGCTTCAGAAAGGATCTTTATCAGAGGTTATTATATGTCTCTTGTGTGATTCTCTGTGTTACGCTATTCTATATATGTAACACATTTGTAGGCCAACTCAAAAGTTAGCATGATCATCCTGGTTCACACGACAAAAACCTAATTTTTTCATTGGCTTTTGGATTATTGGAGAAAACAAACTGTGTGCACAACAAAAGTTTATGATTCTTACAGGTTTTGTTAAGAGTCTTTCACAAATTAACACAACTTGAAGCCTGAGCTCAAGTTAGCCTATAAAATAACAACTATTTCGATTTTTTTTTTTTTTTTTTAAATCTACAAGTTGAGTTAGGGAAAGGTTGAGTTTGAATAGAATTTGCAAGATTGCAAGCAAATGCAACGAGACTAAAAAAAAATCTATGGGGTATTTTGAGCTGAAACTTCACAAACACATTCAGGGGACACCTTAGACTTATATTACATCTTTTAAAAAGACGTTCTACGGCACCTTTAAGCTTGATAACCACAGACTTTATTTTAGGCATTTAACCAAATCATTCAAACTAATTGACTTCAGAACAATGGAGCAATCTTGTTTCTTGGTCTTAGGACTCATGCCTGTAACACTCAATTAATTCCTCACTCAACAAATCTGCTAACTTTCTTTTTGTACCTTTTCTCTAGGCCCCAAAGCTTGTGCTGTCAGGGCACTTGACCCATTGAAAATTCCCACCTCCCAGTCCAATACAATACCTCTCCTCTCTGAGGACTTCAGTTTAGCTGTTCCTAACTCACCTCAACTGAATGTAGTACATCTCAACTAAATCTCAAACTGAATTCCACCCATCCCAACTCAAGTCAACTAATCTCATTGCTTCTCATCTCAGACCAGCTCAAGTTGAGCTCAAGTGACCTCATCTGAAGTCATCTCATTTCATCAAATCAACTCATCTCACTCATCTCAACTTAAGTCAATTTTTCTTGTCAACTTATCTTATTTGAGGTTATCTCATAGTCAACTAAAACGAAATTTTCTCATCCCAAGTCATCTCAACTTAAAGGGTTAGTTTACCCAAAAATGAAAATTCTGTCATTAATTACTCACTCTTGTTTCGTTTCACATCTGTAAGACCTTTGTTCATCTTCGGAACACAAATTAAGATATTTTTGATGAAGTCTGAGTGGTTTCAGTCCTTCCAACGCAACTACCACTTTCAAGGTCTAGAAGGTAGGAAAGACATCATTAAAGTACTCCATGTGACTCCAGTGGTGTAACCTCAGTTCCCTTTCGATACTTCACTCGTAATGCGTATGGGGAAAAGTCTCCCTTTTTCCCTGTCACTGAAGCCTTTTTCAATAACTGCATCGTCATTGGTTCACTCATAGACAAAGTCGTTGAACCAATGACGGCGCGGCATAGCTGCGTGACCTATGGCGAGAGAGCGCGCAAACTTTCCCGCCGAAATGGGCGGGGTAAAGGGCTATATAAGCAGGCGTTTCGCCATAGGATTTCAGTCCTTTCTCCTTCAGCGACGACAACGCATCTCCTCGCTGATCTCCGCCTGAAGCCTGAGGAAGCTCGCCGCCTTCGAGAAGCTTCCGGCCGCCTTCTCAGCGTGTCTCCTGCCGCCATCCGGCGCACACCTTCCGCGGCCCTCGCCGCTCTAAAAGAGCCCCCCCAATCGCCGTTATAACGGCGGCGGCGTTGCTGTAAATGCCGCGCCACTCTTGTGGCACGTGCAGAGGGGCTCTGACGGTGATGACGGACACAGCGAGTGTTTCGAGTGCCTAGGCAAGTCCCACGCCGACGGCGCTCGCTGGAGCCTCATGCCCGCACTGCGAGAGCATGAGCCTCTGTTCTCCGCGTTTGCGGGTCGCCTTCTTCACTGAAGGCGATCTCGCCGCTCGCGCCCTCCCGTCTCCTTCCTCCCGCGAGCCGGCCAGGAAGAGACAGCGGGGTAGAGCGACTCAGCGCCCGGAGTTGTGCGAGCTCACGTCGGCCCAGCCCCCGCATGCCTCGCCTTCTCCCCCGAGAGAACATTCTCCCGTCATGTTCTCCCGACCAGAGCAGCGTCCCTCTGCAGATGCGAGCAATCTCGTCTCGTTTGGAGGATCTGACGAAGAGCCCGATGACTCGATGTCTCTTGCGGCTTCTGAAGCGGAAGGATGGCTGGCGAGCCGGACGAACCTGCTCCCCCGCCTCCTCTGGAGTCCATTGAACACGGCCAGGGTATGGATGCCGAGCTCTTCCGCATCCTATCCAGAGCAGTGGAAGAGCTAGACCTCGACTGGGCCCCGCCGGAGGAGCCATCGCGCAGCCGCATGGATGAGTGGTTCCTGCCAAGCCCCTCGCCAGCGTTCCGCTCCATTTTTTCCCGAGGTGCACGAGGAGCTTACGAAGTCGTGCTCCTTACTCCGCCCGCCTCCACACAATGCACCGTTCTGCCCTCACTGCTGTCGACGGCGCAGAAGAAAAGGGCTATGAGCATTTGCCGCCCCTGGATGAAGCGGTGGCAGCTCACCTTTGTCCTCCTGCGGCTGTGGGATGGAAAACCAAGAGAGCCCTGCCTTCCAAGCCCTGCAGAACCACCTCTACTCTGGCTGGAAGAGCCTACACCTCTGCTGGCCAAGCTGCTTCGGCGCTTCACACCATGGCGATCTTCCAGGTGTTCCAGGCCAAACTCCTCCGCTCCTTGGACGAGTCCGGCACTTATGCACCTGCCTTCAAGGATCTCCGCAGTGCCACCGATCTATCCCTGTGGGCCACGAAGGCCACTGCCCAGGCCATCGGGCATTCCATGGCCAGCCTGGTTGTGCTTGAGCGCCATCTTTGGCTCAACCTCACGGAAATCAAGGACCTGGATAAGACAGCCTTTCTGGACGCCCCGGTCTCCCCTTCCAGTCTTTTTGGGCCAGCGGTGGATAGTTTCACCGAGCGCTTCACAGCGGCGCAGAAGTCGTCTCAGGCCATGAGACACTTTCTGCCCAAGCGCTCCAGCTCTGCGTCTGCTCCTAGCCGCCCCGGGACTGCGCCGGCTCAGCAGACCAAACCTGCCCCATCCACCTCTCAAGCAGCGCCGCCTAAGGAACATCGTCAGCGCCCTCGCCCTGCTAAGCGCCAATCCTCCTTCCCGAGACGCCAGGGACCCCGGCCCAAGATTGTGCTGGACCCGGTGACTCCGAAGACGTTCTGATCCAGCAGGAAGGAAGAGGGTTGGGGAATGTCCCGTTACGATCGGACCACCCCAAAAGCACCCTCGTGCAGTCTCCCCTCCGCCTCATTTAATTCCGGGCGTGGGAGAAATGCCCTGTGTTGTAGCTGGGCCCACACATGTTGCGCCCAAACAAAACGCTGTTTTCACGGCGAACACTATTTTACTTCCTCAAAAAGAGAGCAAATTTCCTCTTCCACCTCTTTCGGTGCACGGCCCCCTACCCAGCGGCCTGTCATCCGACATCATTCAACCCCTTGTCACTCGGGCCGAGGCCTGGCAGGCCATCCCCGACGTGTCAAGCTGGATCCTCGGGATCATAAAGCAGGGCTACTCGCTCCAGTTTGCACGACGGCCCCCTCGCTTCGGAGGGGTGCTTCAAACCTTGGTGAACCCGGACGACACTCCTGTCCTCCGGGCCGATGTCATGACCTTACTGAAGAAAGGGGCTATAGAAATAGTTCCCCCTTCAGAAAGCGAGTCAGGCTTTTACAGCCATTACTTTTTGGTCCCCAAAAAGGATGGCGGCCTCAGGCCCATCCTAGATCTCAGATTTTTGAATCGCTCCCTCATGAGAAGGAAGTTCAAAATGCTGACGCTGAAGCAGATCCTCGCACAGATTTGCCACGAGGACTGGTTCTGCTCGCTGGATCTGAAAGATGCATATTTTCACATCCAGATAGCCCCCCTTCACAGATGATTCTTGAGATTCGCGTTCGAGGGAGTGGCATACCAATATACGGTCCTGCCCTTCGGGCTGTCTCTGGCTCCTCGCACTTTCACCAAGTGCATGAACACAGCGCTTTCCCCTCTGAGACATATGGGAATCCGGGTTCTGAATTACCTCGACGATTGGCTCATTTTGGCCCATTCGCGAGTCGAGCTGGAACACCACAGATCCGTGCTCCTCAGCCATCTACAATGCCTGGGTCTCAGGGTCAACCTAGCCACGAGCTCACTGCTCCCCAGCCAACACATTTCGTTTCTGGGGGCAGTTTTCGACTCAGTCCGCATGACGGCAGTAGTCTCGCCAGAGCGCGCCCTGGCGATACAGCAGCTCGCGGCTTCCGTCAAGAACAAAGCCTACCTTCCTCTGAAGCTCTTCCAGAGGCTCTTAGGGCTGATGGCTTCCGCCTCCCCGGTTCTGCAGCTCGGCCTTCTTCGGATGCGGCCGCTACAGTTCTGGCTGAAATCCTGGGTCCCCCCACATGCCTGGCGGCACGGCTGCTTATATCTCAAGGTCAATCGGGCCTGTCTTTTAGCCCTGAAACCTTGGATGAACCCTGCTTGGTTCAGTCTTGGGGTACCCCTACAGGCGGTGTCACGAAGGACGGTGCTCTCGACGGACGCATCCAACTCAGGTTGGGGGGCTTTGTGCGAGGGCAGACCGGCCTTCGTCTCGTGGTCCCACGAAGAAAGCCATCTCCATATCAACTGCCTCGAAATGTTGGCAGTGATGAAAGCCCCGCAAGCTTTCCAGGTTCACTTGACGGGACGCCACGTCTTAGTCCAATCGGACAGCATGACTGTAGTGTCATACATAAATCACCAGGGCGGTCTATGCGCTCTGGCAAAACGTCTTCTGGAGTGGGCAATACCAAGGCTTCGGTCACTCAGGGCGACTCATATACCTGGCAAAACCAACCTGGGTGCAGATATGTTATCACGGAGCAACGTCCCCTCAGACGAGTGGATGCTCCATCCCCAGATGGTTCTCAAGATTTGGGAGCTCTTCGGGAGAGCAGAGATAGACCTCTTCGCCTCAGAAGACAACTCTCATTGCCCAACATATTTCTCAAAGGAAGTCGATGCGCTGGCCCACACCTGGCCCAGCACACTCCTTTACGCATTTCCCCCGATCTCACTGATCCTGCAGGTCATCAGGCGAGTCAAGGAAGACAGACACAGAGTCCTCTACATCTCTGGTCCCTCGATGGGAGCCGACTGACCTTCCCAGGGACGTACTAGAGACCCATCCACGAGACGCCTCTACGACCAGAAATGGTCGGTCTTTGTTTATTGGTGCTCCACACGCAACATAGACCCCGTGGAGTGTGACGTATCTCCGATACTGTCCTTCCTACAAGAGCGTTTGGATCTGGGGCGTGCCCCCTCAACGCTCAAAGTATACGTAGCAGCCATCTCAGTGTTTCATGCTCCTATCGCTGGCCAGTCAGTGGGTCGAAACAACCTTGTGGTTCTTAAGGGGTTCTAGGTGATTAAATCCTCCTCGTCCCCTTACTGTTCCCACTTGGGACCTTTCTTTGGTCCTTAGGGCTCTCAAAGGTAACCCCTTCGAGCCGCTGAGTTCAGCAGACCTCAGGCCTTTAACTCTGAAAACCGCTCTGCTACTTGCACTAACATCGGTCAAGCGTGTTGGCGACTTACAGGCCCTCTCTGTGAGCCCTGCGTGCCTCGAATTTGGGCCTAATGACTCTAAGGTCGTACTGAAACCTAGGCATGGCTACGTACCCAAAGTGCTCTCTACTCCGTTTAGAGCTCAGGTCATTTCGCTCTCTGCTCTCAGTCGATTGGCCTGAAATCATATGGCGAAACGCCTGCTTATATAGCCCTTTACCCCGCCCATTTCGGCGGGAAAGTTTGCGCGCTCTCTCGCCATAGGTCGCGCAGCTATGCCGCGCCGTCATTGGTTCAACGACTTGTCTGTGAGTGAACCAATGACGATGCAGTTACACTGCGTTATTGAAAAAGGCTTCAGTGATGGGGAAAAAGGGAGACTTTTCCCCATACGCAGTACTCGTTTCGTATCTCAGGGAACCGAGGTTACGTTAGTAACCGAGTACGTTTTTTGAAGCAACGCGAGTGCTTTGTTTGCAAAAAAACAACTTAATTTTACCAATTTACTTACGAAAATATTGATCTGCAATGCGTTCATAAGAGCATCACATTCAGACTTGCGTGCAAGAGAGCACCATGACGCATGCGTTTTGTGTTCACGCGAGAGCTAAATCGTTGTGTTAACATGCTTTGGATAATATTATTTATAATATAGGTAAATGTTTTTTTTTTTTTTTTTTCACAAACAAAGCACTTGTGTCGCTTCATAACATTGAAGTTAAACCATTGGAGTCACATGGAGTACTGTAATGATGTCTTTCCTACATTTCTGGACCTTGAAAGTGGTTGTTGTGTTGGATCTCTATGGAGGGACAGAAATCACTCAGATTTCATCAAAAAGATCTTAATTTGTGTTTAGACTTAATCAGACTTCATCAAAAAGATCTTAATTTGTGTTTCGACTTCATCAGACTTCATCAAAAAGATCTTAATTTGTGTTTCGACTTCATCAGACTTCATCAAAAAGATCTTAATTTGTGTTTCGACTTCATCAGACTTCATTAAAAAAAAAAAGATCTTAATTTGTGTTCCAAAGATGAATGAAAGTCTTACGGATGAGGAACAACACAAGGGTCAATAATAAATGACAGAATTTTCATTTTTGAGTGAACTAATTCTTTAAAGGGATAGTTCACCCAAAAATGAAAGTTTTATCATTTACTCATCCTCACATCATTCCGAACTTGCATGACATTTTATGCTGAACACAAAAGAATATAATATTTTGAGAATTTCTGTGGGCTCTGGTGTATCAAAATATCATAATTTTGGGTTCTTCAGAAGAAAGAAATGCATACAGGTTTTCATTTTTTGGTGAACTAACATTTCAAGTTTTCTCAAGTCAACTCAGTGGACCTCAAGTCTTCTAATGTCATATCCTCACAACTCAGTTCAACTCCACATAAAGGAAGAGGTATTGTGTTGGACTGGGAGGTGGGGACTTTTTGGGGTCAAATACTCAGACAGCTATGGGAATGCATTGAGAGAAAGGGAGTGGGTGAAAAAAAGAGTTAAATAGTGTAAAATGCAAAAAATTACATAATGATTATGATTGTTGGCGTATGGATAAAGATAATCACGCATAGCCACAGACATTTATGATCTCTGACTGATAAAGATCCTTTCTGTTCACCCACACGCAGATGAGCCTGGCACATGCCGCTGTTGACTGCTGGCTCTCTGTCAGATCTCCCAGTATGTATTTCTCTGTGGGACACTTATCAGGACACAACAAGCTTTTATCATCACATTTGGACTTCAGAGAACAGTAGAAAGTAGAAACTCCGCTCATTAAACTGAATCTCTATCTTTCTCCTTTTTCTGGTGTTGTTGGTGCAATAAACAATAATTACCCACTAAGGGCAGAATATGGGTGTATCTGAGTAAGACATTCCTTTTTAAACATCTAAAGCTCCTGGCTTCTCTGGGTTGGTTGAAGCAGTCATGTGGTTCATCAAAGTCCTCTGGCTAGATCGGGCTCTTGTTTAGTGGTAGACACAGGGTGCATGTGTGCTTTGAAACGTCTGTGCCTCAGGCTCTTTGCGTTTATGTTTGATGTGTGGCATGTTGGTGGTTTCACATGGATCTCAGTGGCTTTAAGATGAGCACATTTCACTTTCTGGGAAATTGATTTTAAATTTCATGGCATCAACACACTTTAAAAAAAGTTGGGACAAGGCCATGTTTACCACTGTGTGGCATCCCCTCTTCTTTTTATAACAGTCTGCAAACGTCTGAGAACTGAGGAGACAAGTTGCTCAAGTTTAGGAATAGGAATGTTGTCCAGTTCTTGTCTAATACAGGTTTCTAGTTGCTCACCTGTCTTAGGTCTTCTTTGTTGCATTTTCCTCTTTATGATGCACCAAATGTTTTCTATGGGTGAAAGATCTGGACTGCAGGCTGGCCATTTCAGTACCCGGATCCTTCTTCTACGCAGCCATGATGTTGTAATTGATGCAGTATGTGGTCTGGCATTGTCATGTTGTAAAAAGCAAGGTCTTCCCTGAAAGAGACGACATCTGGATGGGAGCATATGTTGTTCTAAAACTTGGATATACCTTTCAGCATTGATGGTGCCTTTCCAGATGTGTAAGCTGCCCATGCCACACGCACTCATGCAACCCCATACCATCAGAGAGGCAGGCTTCTGAACGGAGCTCTGATAACAACTTGGGTTGTCCTTGTCCTCTTTAGTCCGGATGACATGGTGTCCCAGTTTTCCAAAAAGAACTTCAAATTTTGATTCGTCTGAACACAGAACAGTTTTCCATTTTGCCACAGTCCATTTTAAATTAGCCTTGGCCCAGAGAAAACGCCTGCGCTTCTGGATCATGTTTAGATATAGCTTCTTTTTTGACTTATAGAGTTTTAGCCGGCAGTGGCGAATGGCAAGGTTGGATTGTGTTCACCAACAATGTTTTCTGGAAGTATTCCTGAGCCCATGTTGTGATTTCCATTACAGTAGCATTCCTGTATGTGATGCAGTGCCGTCTAAGGGCCCGAAGATCACGGGCATCCAGTATGGTTTTCCAGCCTTGACCCTTACGCACAGAGATTGTTCCAGATTCTCTGAATCTTTGGATGATATTATGCACTGTAGATGATGATAACTTCAAACTCTTTGCAATTTTTCTCTGAGAAACTCCTTTCTGATATTGCTCCACTATTTTTCGCCACAGCATTGGGGGAATTGGTGATCCTCTGCCCATCTTGACTTCTGAGAGACACTGCCACTCTGAGAGGCTCTTTTTATACCCAATCATGTTGCCAATTGACCTAATAAGTTGCAAATTGGTCCTCCAGCTGTTCCTTATATGTACATTTGACTTTTCCCGCCTCTTATTGCTACCTGTCCCAACTTTTTTGGAATGTGTAGCTCTCATGAAATCCAAAATGAGCCAATATTTGGCATGAATTTTCAAAATGTCTCACTTTTAAAATTATATATGTTATATATTCTATTGTGAATAAAATATAAGTTTATGAGATTTGTAAATTATTGCATTCCTTTTTTATTCACAATTTGTACAGTGTCCCAACTTTTTTGGAATCGGGTTTGTAGGTTTACATTTTGGCATGTTGTACTGTCCTGTTCCTGAGAATGTGGATGGTGTTACTATCAACAGGTGTTGATGTATATTTAATGACAATCACTGATCTAGCTGATTTTGGACATTAAGTTTAGGCTTTTAAGGAGGAAAGAAAGCGCACTGCTCTGTGCAGGAAAGAAATGCACTAAAATTGCACATCCCTAGTTTCTTGCTGTCATTGCTCTAGGGTTGCAGTCATTGCAATGTCTCCACTCTCTGCAAAAATGTTGTAAATTTATTGTCCTTTTCAGACACCTAAACTACAGTTTGATTCTTGAACTAATCATTCTTTTCAGCCGTTTCATAGGAAGTAACTGTTCACTAATTGAATTGAAACGAACTTTAGTTCCGGCAAAAACTCTTTCTGTCGAGAGAGGTAAATTCCTATAGTTTGTGCATACAGATTATATTTTAAGTTGTTAAGCAAAATCAGTGTTTGTGTATCAATATCTGTAATGTGTGCTGTAGGTGCGAAACTTTTGGGAATCTTATCCAAGTTGTAGCTAGGATACTCAATACTGGTCAGTCATATCATATAATAATCAGCAATATGCATTCATACAAATAACTTTTTTTTTAATGTTTCAATATGCATTGACACAAATTACTTTATATGAATGTTTTATATAACATTGAGTTGTTAGAAAATAAATGCATAGAGACTGATGTAAGGAATCAATAAATCGGTTTTTGAACTGGTTCTTTGAACCGAACTGTCCGAAAGAACTGGTTTGTGGAAATTAATCAGACTTTATATCACTACCTGCCATACCGGTGAATGTAATGAAGCAATTTTAGCTGCGCATAAATTTTTGCGTTATCTTTTAGTGACCAGCGATTAAACTATATAAAGCTATTATCGGCTGATAACAAAAGGTGCCTGATAAATCGGAGTTAAATCTAAAACCGTTAATTTCAGTGAAAAATTAAACTGTTTCTGATTGCAAAACTCCAAAAAAAAAAAAAAAAAATCCAAATAAATGTTCATCCATTCTCTGTGATAACCTTTGCGAGACGCCACAGTGCGGTTGAGACCTTTTTCTTTGAATACTGTGACCTTTTTGCCAGACCAGATGCCTTAAGGAGCAGCTACTGGAAATCTCAAGCATGTTAGATATTATAATGAAGAACTATTCCATTATGTAACCATGATGACATTTCAAAACCTGCTGGTGGGACATTGGTCCTAAAATTAAACCTAGGTCTTGTGTCTACACAGTCAATTAGGGTTAAAAAATTTAAAAAAAATTTTTTAAATTATTATTATTTTTTTTATCACAATTTTGTTAATGATGGTTGCTTGTCAGATTGTAAAACTGTAAAAGCCGAGGCAGAATGTGCAACACAGAATAAGATTTACAATACACATCTTGACACAGTTAAAGGAGGCTCACTCATGTCACATTCTGACATTGCTCTTAACACAAGAAATAGAAATGGTGCTGCACAAACTTTAGTAAGTTCTGTTAGCAATATTTTGTTGTGGAAAGCAAAAAGCACTTTTTGGAATAAATTTAAAGAAAGAATAAATTTGTGGACTACTCATTCTACTCAAAGCAAGGTAATGTTGATAGTGCTATCATAACATGAACAGAATATTCTAAAATGGGATATTTATGTTGCATATCATATGTTTGTAATTGCTCTGTGCTTATTGGCTCTTAGATTAATCACAAACGCAGTTAATCAGCTGTTGGTCAGTATTTCATACTGATTGCAGATTTTGCCTTGTGTTGAAATGGATGTTTTATGGTTCATATAATTTGTCTCAGGTAGAAAAATGTGGCTAAATCTTTTAGGGTTGATACTTTTTTTGCCCACATTGGCCTTTTTGAAACATAGCAACTAATTGGTGTGTGTCAGGTTTTTCATTATAATCTTGTGATATTTTGCCCCAATGACATGCAGCATTAAATATATTTATTATATACTTTTACTCAAAAAGGATGCATTAAATTGGATGCATTTTAAGTCAATCCTATGATGATTCATCATCAAGACATCCAGTCCCAGAACAAACCCCTGGGATTGTTGGAATATGGAGCGCAGCTCTCCCAGGCTACAAACTGCTCACGTCATACAGACTTTCCTCCTTGTACTAAAAAAGACAAGCTCCACTCTTATTAGCCCACAGCAGTCCACTATAGGATGATGTTGAGAATAATGGAATAGAGGTCTGTGTGCGCTGACCTTTCTGAGCTAAACTTGGCCTGCCGGTGTGAATGTGCTCCTTGGGTCTATTGTGTTCACAGCCGTTATCATTGTATTGCAGTTTCCTCTGTTTGAGAGAGAAAGAAAGGGAGAGAGAGAGTGCTTAAGCTGGTGCTGGATCTTAGACATGCTGAGGTTGTTAGAAATCTGGAAACATAATTGATATTAACGAGACCATTTTAGATTCCTGAGGAAGGATGATTGGTACACCCAGCTCCTGATTCAGGCCCATATTTTCTATTCTTTTGATTATAATGAAAAACCTTCCTAGAGATTTATCGCTCAAATTATGTTCTTCCATGGGTGATCTTCGGCCAATTTTATGAAGGACACGTCTAAGGGTTCTGGGAAGAATAGATGGCACCTTTAGAAATTGAAATGAGTTGATTTTTGGATTGAAAAAAAAAAAATGTGTATATATTTATCTACTCTCTTGGTACTAATTGAGTGCCTTGGGACTTTCTTAGCGTGTGAGTTTTAATGAAACAGCAGCTTTCATTAGGAGTTTCTCCTAAAACTTAAGAGGAAGGAAAATAGAAACAGATCATTTTATGGGAATTTATGGCAATTTAATGAGACATCACTGACTTTTGATTTCAGACTTTGGTATCTTGGCAAATCTGAAACCATTTGGTGAGATCCCATCTGAGACACATGTGACATTACTAAGATCTTTTTCTCAGGATACAAATCTAAGCATTGAACTCAAGACTGTTTGCTCTTCATTTAATTTCATCATACATATATAGAAGAAATAGAGGTAATACTTTACGGAAAGCTTGAGTTTGTTAAAATTGTTCATGCTTGTACAATTTAACATGAAAAACATTGATTTTGATGTTCCTCATTTTTAAATTGTTTTGGATAAAAACATGAATATGTAAATGCATTAGGTGTTACAATGAGCATCATTTTTTACAGCATTTATTAATCTAGTGTTATTTTATAACTGTATACCTTTCAAACGGTTACAAGTAAATTTTATTTGTTTATTTATTTATTAAAAAAGTTAATATACTTTTACTCAAAAAAAGGATGCATAAAATTGATCAGAAGTGACAGTAAAGACATTTATAATGTTGCAAAACATTTCTATTACAAATAAATGGTGTATTTTAAGCTTTCTATTCACCAAATAATTCATAAAAAAATCCACAGTAATATTAAGCAGCACAACTGTTTTAAACATTGATAATAATAATAATAAATTTTTCTTGAACAGCAAATCATCATATTAAAATGAGAAAATTGAGCTTTAATATTACAGGAATAAATTACATTTTGGTATAATAAATAGAAAAAATAGGAAACGTCATTTTAAAGTGTAATCATATTTCACAAAATTGCTGTTTTTACTGTATTTGATCACATAAATGCAGCCTTGGTGAACATGACTTACATTTAAAATAAAAAAAGCAAGTGTAAATTTGTTTTGACTTCAAATTTTTGAACAGTAGTGTATACTGCTGTACACTTTATCATGTCTTTAATGTTTACAAATGTTTGCATATGTAAAAATATAAAATATAACATGTTAAGATTAATAAATACTGTAAAACTTTCTTTCATTGTTATTTTCTGATACCCAATTTGTTATTGATCAATCAGTCAATTAATCAATTAGAGCACATTTAAACACAACTGAGGCTGACCAAAGTTCTGTACAATGAATAAAAGAATCACGATGAATTATTAAAAAGGAAGAAGATAAAAACGAAATAAACAAGCAATACAATCAATAATATACAAGAGGGATCCAAAATAACATACCTGAGGAAAGTTAAAAGCCCGGGAGAATAAATATGTCTATAGATAGGATTTAAAAGCAGTGGTGGATATAGTGCATGTCTAATGTAAAAAGGAAGGTTATTCGGTCCGACGATCGACTTGATTTTTGAGTTTAACTCCGGGGAAAGTAAGTAGGCCAAGGTCACATGATTTTAGGGTTCTAGAAGGAGTTTATGGGAGCAATAAATCAGTTAAATATCGAGGTGCCAGGTTATTGAGGGCAAATAATAAGAGTTTAAAGTCAGTCCTATACTTGACAGGGAGCCAGTGCAAAGAAATTAAAATAGCCCTTTTCACTGCTTTGATGATGCATTTCAATGGTCATCAATATCCAAATATCCAATATCCAAAATCCTGCAAAGTTTATTTATATATATATATATTTATAACACTATACTTAGGATTACTATATTAGTAAAAATCCCTCTTTATATTTTCCCTCTTTTTTAAAGTTATGAAAACACTATTGTGGAATTTTTCTTTTGCTATTTGTGCAAATGGAAACACACAAAATATATTTAACGAAGTCTCTCATTCTCATTCTCATTCAATACTTTCTATTATTGTAATGTGGTCATTTTTATGCTTCCTTTTTAAGCAGTCTAGCAGCTGCACACGAGAAATAGAAGACTGATAAACGGCATAATACAGCGAATTACAATAGTCAAACCGAAATGTATTGCAATTTCAAGATTGCCTGTGGGCTTAAAAAGGGCTTAACTTTAGTAAGAAGGTGAAGTTGATAAAAACATGATTTGATAACAGCCGTGATCTGTTTGTCAAAATTTTAAGCTGCAGTCATAATAGGATGAGGCAAGAAAGCCGAGATCAAATATCAAAAACTCTGTTGATTGAATTGAATAATGAATTGAATCTCTGTTCAAATTTCCCTTAATTTCTCTTTTCTCGTGGGATAGAAAGAACAAGAAACGGAGGCAGTGAGTGAGAATAAGATGCGATTGGCTGAGGAATTTTGGCATTTTGTGAGTCTGTCACCACCTGCAGATTCCCCTCACCTACTCTCTCTGCTCCACCAACAGGGGGCGCACTTGTGCTCTGTGGTATTTGCGTGACTAATTTCACACTCTTTCCCCTGCCCACTCGCTGCTTCACTGTCTCTTTTCTCTGTCTCTCAGTCAGATGTATGGACAAAAGACATGGTGTCAGAGTGTGGGTGAGACCATGGGACTGTTGCCATTGACAACCTGGATACCAACACAATGATGACCCAGGGAATACCCTGTGTCTAATGGAATAAATGGAGGCATTGAAGGAGAGGGAGACAGAGAGTGAGAGGAAGAGAGAGAGAGTTTATGTCTGACACATCAGAGGGACTGTGAATTGAAGTCCACCATTGTCTGCTGTAGACTCCAGCTCAGAGATGACAAAGATGGACTGCTCCTAGACCTGTGTTTGTGTGTGGCCTTAAATCCGTCTACAGCTGACCAAACTGACATGAAGTCATAGTATTGTGCAGCTAGTTATACTCAATCTACAGAAACAATCTTTTATTGATGACATAATTCAAGATCAACCACAGGCGCCTTATAGCATAACCCGATATTGCTGAGTTCAACATGTTCCTGGGTCAACATTTTTGTTGATCCTGGAACAACATTCAAATCAGATTTGAGGGACAAGTTTACAGATTATGTTAGGTTTAGGCTTAAAATCATGAATTGGTGCTTCTACATCAGTGTTCTTCATCTATCATTTCCCTCTGATTTTTGAGATATATTATGGTATAGGGTTAGGTTTAGGGGTAGGAATAGGGGTTAAGACTAAATTTTCAGACTATGTTGTTCCAGGATCAACAAAATATGCTGACCCAGGAACGCATCTAACTCAGCAATATCAGGAGGTGCGGCACTGAAGAGTATACGGGAGTTTAAGTCAAGGGGTGAGATTTTACTCCCTTAACAGGCTGCCAGAATTACAGATTGTGCTTTTAACTGGAGGTCTTCAGGCGTTTGGGGGTGTTTAATGGGTTTAAGGCCTTTCTGACACAGAACAGGATTATGGAAGAACAATAACTGGGATTAGAAAGTTAAATGGGGATGCAAAGAGATGCCATCCTACTACCTACCAAAAATAAATCATTGCCTTTTTAAAAGGTTAAAATTTTTGCTTTTTGCATTTGCCCATTTAGATTGATCGTATTGTTTGTTATAATTTCATATATAAAAACCAAGCTATCTATGTAAAAAATAAATTAAAATTACTATTTAAATATTTAAAATTGACAAAAGCACATAAAATTACTTTAAAATTAAACAAATTAAAATGAAAACTTTAAATATACAAATACATATACACACACATACATACATACATACATATACACACACACACACACACACACACACATATATATATATATATATATATATATATATATATATATATATATATATATATATATATATATATATATATATATATAATATATATGCAATTTTATGTGCTTTTGCTTTTGTCATTTTTAAATATTTCAATATTACTATTTGTTTAATTTATTTTTATTTCACTTTTTTCAGTTTGCTCAGTTTTACTTTTTATTAGTAATTTTGATGCTTCAGCTTAGACTTATTTCAGTTTCTAATTTTTGTTAAATATTTAAAATAAAAATATATTAAATAAAATTTTGTCTAATTTTTATTTAATATATAATTTTTTCTTATTTTCTAAGGCGAGACATCCCAGGTGAATAGGGTAAAATAAATAACTAATAGATATCACCATACTTCCCCAGCTGGTTGATTACATTAAATATTGCAAACATTTTTTGTATTACAAGTTTTCTAAAATGTTATGTTTAAATATGCAAATTAGGCGTTATCTACTTAAATATGTGCTAATTTGCATATATTTCTAGAACAAAAATCTGAATACTGAATGAAGTCAGGTTCAAAATTCTTATATCATTATATCAATCATATATTAAATTAAAAGGTTTTTACTGAGGGAATTTTCGATATCTCTTTTTATCACTCCATAAATCAGAAAATATTATCAGCAGCCAGAAAAAAAAAAAAAAAATTTTTCACCATTTTTTTAGGAATAAAATGTTGTATAAAATACAGCAAATTATATATCAACAAATCCCTCTGTAAAAAACCTTCAGAATATAGATAGGAATAAAACTGTAAAGTTGGTGTATGTAAGTTCTGCTGAAGTGGAGATATCTGTCTCAGAGCAAGAGAAAATTCTCATTTTGAGAAAATGGCCTTTAAAGATATTTACTGTAATTGAAATCTATAGACGCAAATAGATAAAGTGGTGTAAAACATACACTTAAAAGTGTATTTTGGATGTTTTCTTTCAACCAGTCTGAAAAAACACTTTATGAAAAGCCAAAAAGTGCAAAATCTCAAAATTGACAGGTGCCAAAATTGTTTTTGCCTGTAGTCTCTGTTTGTTTTAATTAACGATAATAACCCTGTTGTCTGTGCATATATATATATATATATATATATATATATATATATATATATATATATATATATATATATATATATATATATATATATATATATATATATATACATTTTTATATAAATATAAAACATTTTATTGCATTAGGCTTTTATAGGTTCATTCATCTCCATATAGATTTACTTATTCATTTTAATTTCTCATTCATCAGAAAAGAAGGGTAAAAAAAGAAGTAGTCTACATTGTGGTAGCACCTACTGACAGGGTTGCTTGGCAAGATGTATCTATTTTTGCCTAATTTATCCAAGTGGTTGTATCTTAAGACATCCTAATATTTTCTTTCTGACAAGGTGTGTAGCTTCTGTTTTTAAAGTGGTAGTATATTGCGTTAAGTGTTTCCTGATGTGCTAGATTGTGGCTCATCTTGAGAAAAAAGCCCATTCTGTCAGGCAAGAATTACAGCTCAAACTGCTGGTAGATCATCCTTAATGGGTATGCCGGATTTTCAGAACACAGCTGGCCTAAGCTAACATTAGCTGAGATAGCTATTTCAGTCAGCAATGGTGCACACATGATTTGTCAAATTGAATTTTACATGACTGCCACTGCTTTACGTTTCTTTTCTGTGTTAAAAGACCTTTAACGATTTACTTCATTCAGAAATTTGTCTGAAAAATGAATGTTCTTTTTGTTTCAGGAACACAGACCCTTCTCAATATGCTGTAGGAGATTACAGGCCGAGATAAAAGCACTCCTAAAGCAAATTCGCACACGCCATCAAAGTTATCCTCCTATTGTTCTCCCAACACACAGGAAGCCAGCATGTTGTGTTATTGTTGGATGACAAGAAGACAAGTGAAGGAGAGGAACAGAGTGGAGAAAGAAAGTGGGACTTGGGAAGCGAGAGAGAAAAATCTGTTTGGTTCATGCTTCTGCTACACTGAGAGATTCAGATCAGCTCTTTGCAATTGAACCAGAGCTGTTAGGACAGTGAGATTAATCTTAGAACAGGAAGGTACAGAGGATGATGGGAAAAACAGCAGCAGGGATAATGGGGAGAGTGCCAGATATTGATTGATGTCAAGCCTTTTGCACTGGTTGCTTTAGAGGTTTTTTTTGGTTTGAGCCACCTTAAAGAAACCGTAATGGAAGTGAACGCAGATGGCAGAAACACACGACCACAGTGTGTTCTTTTTTTTTTTTTTACCCAAATTTGCCAACAAATAGGAAGCATTTACAGATATAGCCCAATTTTATGTATCGGTTCCAACACAACTTTCATTCTCCTCAACCCACCTGCACCGCTAGGATAGTGTCTTGTAATGGATTTGGAAAGGAAAGGCAAAATCCAGTGTGTTAATCCATGTTTGAATCAAAGTCTCATCATACTCAAGCCAAGCAGATCCTCAGTTATCTATGAAGAGGTCTTCAACTCTACTCGTGGAGAGCCTCTGTCCTGCAAAATTTATTTGCAACCTTCTTCAGCACACCTTCCTGTAGACCTTAATTAGCTGGTTCAGGTTTGTTTGATTAGGGTTAGAGAAACTCTGTAGAACAGTGGTGGTGTGTCTCAATCAGCTCCCTAGTTCAGTAGTCAGGGCACTGATCAGGAAGTCGACCATTTTAAGGGCTGTCTCAATCCTAAAATCCTTCCAATGCACTAAGTCCCACAATGCTTCCAATGCACTAAGTCCCACAATGCATTGTGAAAACCAGGGAGCTGTGATGCTCACTATGTTCTGAAGCATGATTGTCCTTACCGTCTTTACCAGTGCCTGAATTTGTGTACACAATATACCGATTCATGACCTCGGGAACTAGGGAGCTGTTTGAGATGTCAGAGCGGTAGGAATCCAAATGCACATGTGATCATTGTAGAAATGTAATCAAAGTAAAAGGTAAAAATGAACCACCTTCTAAATTAAGAGGGTTAATATGAAAGACAAACAAATGATGAACTCTTAGCCTGAGATGTTTTATGAGTGAGGTGTCTAATCCTGCTCCTGGAGGTCCACCTTCCTGCAAAGTTCAGCTCAAACCTGCTCCACCACACTTGCCTGAGTAGTGCTGGTTTGTCTTGGTTGCCTGGTTCATGTGAGTTTCATTCAATTCAGGCTTGATCTAAACTCTGCAGGAATGTAAACCTATAGAAGCATGATTGGACATCCTTGGAGACTAGAAGACCTTAAGACCTTGATTACCTTGTTCAAAAATGTACTAAATAATGGGGGTTTAAGCAGAGTGGACTTATAGGAGCAGGACTGGGCATCCTTGGAGATTGGAAGTTCCTTTCTCTACTGTTTACATTCACTTAAGACATATCCAACTGTGTTTATGAGGATACTTACCAAAATGGCATTTTGACATTTTTGTGTGTAGGCTATTTTACCGTTTAGGCGTGAATCCGAAACGTCTCAGGTTATGACTATTACCATAGTTCCCTGAGAGAGGGAACGAGACACTGCGTCCCGAAGGGGGCCCATCGCGCCCCCTTAGGGATGCAGTGCGAGTTCTCTCGAAAGGGAACCCACAGTATACTTTGCTTATGCACAATTTGCAGACACACTAGATAACAGAATCTCTTTTGCGGCTTAATGCACTTTTAATACTGTTTAATGTCAAGCACGTCCCACAGTTTAGCAACAGCGGCACAATAATCATTTTACATTATCTTGTTTTCATAATCATTGGAAGCCGATATCGGAAAATCATTTACGATCTTTTTAATCACACTCCCCTAGAAAGAGCAGAGCCTTCAGTCTTTTGGTCAAGGCCAGATCATGAGTGTACAAATTTTGAAAGGTTTGACCAAAACAACACCAATGTTTCTTATAGAACAGAAAAGGAAGAAGCCAAGGGGATAAATTCAATTTAGTATTTCTATACTGCACCATTTTGGAATTGAGTTTTTAGACCCATATCTAAGATGTCTGGAGATTATATTGTATTTTGCATTGTGCTGTATTGAAGACTATTGTCTGGCCATCTCAGGGTCGTCTAAACTAGGCCAGTCAAGGCTTCTCTGCCCACCCTCCCTGAGACAGTCAGACAGCTAGCATTGTTTTCACACACAATTTGCTTTGTGTTTGAGTGTGAGAGAGCTCTGCAACCCCACCGTGGAAAGCCTCAGAGAGAGCCCTGCCTTCAAGCTTGAAGGCTTCAAGAAAGCCCTTCCCTGCTGCTGGAAACAACCTCAGTGAGCCCTGCCCTGACGTCAGCTAACTCAGTGCATTTTCTATCACTCTCCTCTCCTTTGCTGTTTAGAGCTGGTTTGATGCTGGTCAAAATGTAGCTGGTCGACTAGTATCACCTTTAAAAGAATTCTTTTTCTTGTTTAATTTGAATTAAATTTTATGAATTAAACATCTCATAAGAATATATATTTGGGATAAATATTGAAATAACCTGTTAAACATGAAAGTATTACGCAATCATTTATGACATTTCTCCTTAAATAGAATGTTTTTGGCATAAAGAGTTCTTAAAATGGAGTTAAGAACCCAAAGAGTGTTTGATTATTCTGTTTAACCAAGTATGTCATGCTGTTTTAGCTAGTTAAAGGCACAATATGTAATATTTTTTGCAGTAAAATATCCAAAAACCACTAGGCCAGTGTTTTATATTTTGTTCAGTTGAGTACCTACAATATCCCAAATGTTTCAAACTATTTGTAAATTGTGAGAAAATTGCGATTTTAACCAAGGCTCCGGGAGTCGCCTGTCAATTGCGTCATATCCGCGTTACCCTTCAGTTTTATTAGACAAGGGAACAACTGTTTGGTTTATAGACAGAAAACAAATTATTGTTATATAGCTCAACACGTTTAATCTTATTGTTTAAATCTAATTTTCTTTTTTTTTCTGCGAGTACCATGCTTTACCATGCCTCAGAGAAAAACACTATTTTGTCAAGTAGCTAACATAGCATAATCAGATGCAGCTTTATTTTTAGTAACAGTAATACAGAATTTTCTCCATCATACAATATGTTTTAAAATTAATTGCATGCCATTTATCAACACAAGCCATCCAGCATTTAATATGATATTTTAATCTTACTGCAGTGTGTAACAGTGTCTCACAGCAGCCGCCGAGCGAACGCACAGAGTAACGTTATAACATCATTTTCAACACTCTCAAATGTATCTAATATGATAAACAATGCTGTGTTACCTCATACACTTGACCGGAAGAAGAAGAAGCGGTGACTACGGCATAACAAAAGTTCCGCTGCTCACAAAGCGTTTCACTCCAGCGAGGTATCACTCGGCTCTGCGCTGCTTCATACTAAAGTAATGTTTAAGGTGCCCTAGAATTAAATATTGAATTTACCTCAGCATAGCTGAATAACAATAGTTTAGTACATGGAAAAGACATGCAGTGAGTTTCAAACTCCATTGTTTCCTCCTTCTTATGTAAATCTCATTTGTTTAAAAGACCTCCGAAGAACAGGCGAATCTCAACATAACACCAACTGTTACGTAACAGTCGGAGTGTACGCCCCCAATATTTACATATGCCAGCTCAAGCATTAGACAAGGGCAGCCAGTATTAACGTCTGGATCTGTGCAGAGCTGAATCATCAGACTACGTAAGCAAGCAAAAACAACAGCGAAAAATGGCAGATGGAGCAAATAATAATTAGGCCTAGGCTATATTCTAAAATTGTAACTTTACAATCTAAAAACAAAATGTTTTTTAAAGCAGAAGTTAAATACACTAAACAGTCTACTTAAATACCCTACAACAGTCACTTTACACAGTTACTGCAATCGTACAAATACACTTAGTTGTATTTTCGAAATTCTACATGGCATAATTATGTTCGCCAACAAAAACGAATTTTCAACTACAAATATTTTTTAGCAAAATGTGTTTTACTCATATTGAACTCCGTCTGTTTGGCGCGCTTGCACGCGGCGGCGCTCATTCACGAAAGTTTGTGCTTGCTGAAGGCTCGTCCACGCCTGACTGCAAAATGGAAATATTTTCTCGACTTTCTAACATTTGCAGATGGAGAATATGTCTGTGAAATGTAAATAATGCACTGAGGAAATTACTGGATGTCACTTCAGCATAAAAAAAATATTAATAGAAGTATGTTTGTGTCCACCAATCGCAGCACAAGTTAACGTTACGTATGATGACGAAAGCACGTTAGTGCGAGCCCTCCTGGAACCCAAAGAGAATGCATTGAATCGCGCCACTACTGGCCAAGCCCTCATTTGAGCAGTTTGGGGGCGACAAAAAAAAAAATCGCCCATTGCAGATAAGAATTGAGGACGCTGATTGGCTAAATTTTATGTCACATCTTGAATATATTTATATATTGAATAGGCATTTGACTAAATTCTACAAAGACCCGCCTCCTTTGGGCGATTTCTCGATTGCCCCTCAGCTGAAATTGAGTGGTGCACACAGAAAGGACATATGGTGATTGTGAAAAAAAATATCTTCCACAGATGATTTTCTAATATATTACATCATACAAATATACATTTAAATAATTTATATGATTATAATTTTGCGTGTGTGGTTCAGGGAGGGCGGCGCTCTAGCGCCCTCTATTGGCCAGCCGCCACTGGTTAGCATATTGCTAATGTACTGTTAAATGTGGTTAAAGTTACCATCGTTTCTTACTGTATTCACGGAGACAAGAGCCATCGCTATTTTCATTATTAAACACTTGCAGTCTGTATAATTCATAAACACAACTTCATTCTTTATAAATCTCTCCAATAGTGTGTAATGTTAGCTTTAGCCACGGATCACTATCAAACTCATTCAGAATCAAATGTAAACATCCAAATAAACACCATACTTACGCGATTAGACATGCTGCATGACGAACACTTTGTAAAGATCCATTTTGAGGGTTATATTAGCTGTGTTAACTGTGTTTATGCTGTTCAAGGCAAGCGCGAGCTCCGTGGGTGGAGAGCACAAGAAGGGGCTGCTACCTATATATCGGTACATAGTTAATTATGCCCCAAAATAGGCAGTTAAAAAAATGAATAAAAAAAAAAAAATCTATGGGGTATTTTGAGCTGAAACTTCACAGACACATTCAGGGGACACCTTAGACTTATATTACATATTTTTAAAAGACGTTCTAGGGCACCTTTAATAATCTCATCCATGAACATGATTTCTGCTTGAGTCCCATCCCGATTCTTTTCCACTAACTGTGAGGTGAAGACGACAATTCCCAATATTATGCGCTCAAACTCGGCATTATCAAGCTACGCCTTTGTTTTGAATAGGCGACCTCTGGTGGCGAAAAATCTACATAGTGTAGCTTTAAATGGATAGGGATAGCCCCCTGGTAGAAAAAAACAAAAAACTTTGGTATTCAATGGCGGGTGAGATCTACTTGGTTCCAGACATTCTTCCAAAAATCTTCCTTTGTGTTCAGCAGAACAAAGAAACTCATACAGGTTTGGAACAACTTCAGGGGGAAGTAAATGATGACAATTTTCATTTTTGGGTGAACTATCCCTTTAAGAACCCTGAAGGGGACATCAGCATCATTTGCATAAACTTGACAGCTGAATTGTAAGGGTCAGGTAGTTGACAAAAAGTGCAGGAGACCTTGACTGCTATCCTGTAAGTATTGCTTTATTGGCACCATTTTCTCACTCTCATCAGTATTAATTATTGTGATTATTTTTTAAATAATAATAATGATAATGTAATTTTTTTGTAAAAAGATTCTTTTTAATTTATAACATTAAAAATAATAATAATGCTCCTTCACAACAGACATAACAGGACATAGTTCTAAAACTGCTGTTAGTCCACTAAATAGGACACCAAGAACACAAGAACAGGCTATCCATCAGCAGAACAGGACAGGTCACAGGAAGTTGTTGTGCAAACAGGAAGGACAGAATGAAGAGTGGGAGATGACGTCCATATAGGAGGAAATACAACAGTGTGCACCTGTTAGAAGTGTATTCTCTCTCTCTCTCTCTCTCTCTCTCTCTCTCTCTCACACACACACACAAACAAACAAACACACTTGATTTTAAGTGTCACAGTGCTGTTTGTGTTCAACTACACTTTTTTAGATATATTGCAGTGTGTATCATGCACTCCAAAATCCAATCATCACCATCATCCAAGCCAAATTGCAAGCTGCACATCCATGTTCTGAAACTGCAGGCATGTAAGCCAGTGTTTGGAGCTGTATCAGTGTGTATCATGTGTACGGTATACATCAGAGAGGAAGGTGGAGGGCTCTTGAGGAGGTGTGCTGAGGTCATGTGTTTCCTGGCAGAGGAGTAACCCTGCAGGCATGGAGGCATGAGGATATTAATACCACACATTGTGGAAGTCCCCCTCCCACATATATACACACCCACAGGAGAAAAGATGAAGAACACACATCCTCAATTGGTTTCGCGCCACTGTCATTGGTGGTAAACAAGGTCAAAGGTCACAGATCAAAATGGCGTATGTCAAGAAATCATGTTTCGCCAAAGAGCTCATTGTGACTGTCCTAAAGTAAACACAATTTGTACTTTATTCTTAGTGAGTGATGGGTTGTGGGTTTAGTGTACTGCAGTATTTTAGAACCAGATTGTAGTTCATCTGAGAGAGACACACACACATACAATGGTTTTCAGAATATAGTTTGAAATATTTTCTTTTGTGCCCGTTGAGCATTAGATTTTATCCACGTCACAATGGTGGGAAACGCACAACAATACACTGTAACTGGGTCGACGTAGACAGCTTAAAATAAAGATAGAGTGCAAGATGGCATGACTAGCATTCTGGCCAACTTTGACCTACAAAACTGAAGTGAATTATTTTTATTTATTCAATAATTGACAATTAAGTATTAATATTGCTAATACTTTTAATATTTAAATTAAATCCCTAACCATGAGTATTTAAGTCATGCGGTATGTTCAGCAAAAGTGAGCTAATACTTTTCTAGGTGCTCAGACATAATGATTTTCTATTTTCTATTAAAAATAACTGAAGGAGGGACTCGAGTTTTTGGAAAACATTAAAAAAAAAAAAAAAACAATTATAGTAATACCACTGTATGTTTATTTCACTTAGGCTATTACATTATCTTAACAGAAAAAGTGTGAGAAATGCCATGAATTGTTTAACCATCGAACATAACTGTATCTGCAGTGGATGCAAAAATGGTGGCCGAAGGAGCTCAGCGTTTGGTTTGGCTTTCAGGAATATTAGTCAGATGCTTCTCATTTACTGTGGTAGAATCATTTCTCATTTCACAGGGAGATAAAGCAACATTACTCTCAGTGAAGGAACCTGAAACGTGGAAGAAACAGGCTTGTTATCCATTCACTCAGATCACCTAATACCAGAGAGCACGTGCTGGAGGAAACCTATAGTCAGAACTAATGGAAGCACATACGTGGACACTCAAATGCAGAAAAAAGTAAGATGTTATCCCATGTCTGTTTTATTTTATATGGATTTTGGGAAATTGCATTACAGAATGCTAGACGGAAATACCAATATGTCAAGGATGTGCATAAAATGTATACTTGAGGTGGATACATTAAGAAGACCTGCATATTACCAATGCAAAACAGAATGATAGTAGGCTACAATTCTAGTATACTAATATATGGCAGAAATAGTAAGAATTGTAATTTAAATTTCTAGATGTGCATCAAAAAAAGTTGTGACTTTTCCCAAACAAGTCATGTGACAATAATTCGCTCAGATGACCCTGTATTTAGTCACAGTGTGTGAATGATGGCTATGTAGCTACTAGTGTTGTGCAAATTTCTCAGTAATTTTTACACCCCTGCATACGCAATAGCTGCTGCATGCTATTGTGTATGCAGGGGTGAAAAAATGACTGAGAAACTTTAAGTTAAAGTAGCTACAGATACTATGTCGAATTCCCACTCAATTAATTAAAAGTCTATACCTACCCAAAAAATACTTGAAAGTAAACAAAGATATCTACATTTAGGCTAATTGCATAACAAATGAGGCTAATCAGGTGACAGTCAGGTGAGTGAAATAAAAACGGGTTGACAACAGGGACGTGATGCAGCAACAGTGAGTATAGCAGTTCAATGTAATCATAAGAAGACTTAGCTGAAACGTAATAAGACTGTCTCTTTGGCAGATGCAGACTGAAGGCTTGGTGGAATACACGATGGCTGGAAGCAGACGACAGATGACAGAAGGTGGAAGACTGGATCCTTGGTGGCAGGTAAGTAGACAGGTAGGAGTCTGTTGGTGTGGGAATGACAAGACCAGACAACGGAGTGCAGGTTGTGGTGGTATATAATGTGTGCGTAGATGAGGAGGTGCAGGTGTGGTAAATTAGACTTCCGGGGAGAGTGGTTGCGACTCCGTGACAACTGTATTGACTAATCATCATCAAGAACTAACTATACTTTTTATAACTACACTCTAGCAAAGTTGGTTATTTAAAGGTTTTTTACATGTAGCAACAGTTCTATTTAGAACCATAATGATTGAAGAACCCTTTATATGCTGAAATGGTTCTTTGTGTTAGAGTTTAGGGTTCTTTTTTCCCACCTTTTTGTTTTTCAAATCTGTAACTGTCAAAGCCACCTCATTACTGATTTTCAGGAGCTCAGCAGCCATCCACTTTCACAGACTGTCAACACAGTCTCAACAAGTAATTTCTTTCCTAAAATGTCTATAAATTTTAACTTTCAAGTTGTTACTGGTTTCATATCAGTCATGTCTTTTTCACTTTTTAGTTTAACAGAACATGTAATTGTGAGCAGCTCTATTCAGTTAAAGATAATTCTCTTCTCCACTAAGTATCAGAGATTTTGAATTTATGATCCATATTGTTAGATTTTTTTTTTTTTTAATTATTACTTTATACATAAACACCCAGTCACAAAAAACATTAAAGTCCCATGACTTTATATCACTTTTTTCTTTTAACATTGTAAAGGGCTCATATACTGTCCCTTTTTGCTAATTTTGGCCTTCATAAACATAATTGTTTTTACATAAACAAACAGAAGAGACACACTGTAACTGTTAGATTCTAATATTAATAAAAATAAACTATTAATAAAAAGGTTATTAATAACACCCCTAAAGAGTTAGTTCACCCAAAAATAAAAATGTGTTCCTCATGTCGTTCCACACCCGTAAGACCTTCGTTCATCTTCGGAACACAAATTAAGATATTTTAGTTGAAATCCGATGGCTCACTGAGGCCTTCATAGGGAGCAATGACACTTGCTCTCTCAAGATCCATAAAGGTTACAGATTCGATGCACTGATTCATTTGTGATCCAAATCTTCCTGAAGCAGTGTTTTGAAATCGGCCATCACTAAATAAGTCATTATTTTGGGTTGTTTTTGGCACACCAAAAATATTATTGTCGCTTTATAATATTAATATTGAACCACTGTACTCACATGAACTGATTTAAATTTTAATTTTTAGTACATTAATGGATCTTGATAGAGGAAGTGTCCATTGCTCCCTATGGAGGCCTCACTGAGCCATCGGATTTCAACTAAAATATCTTAATTTGTGTTCTGAAGATTAATGAAGGTTTTACGGGTGTGGAACGACATGAGGGTGAGTAATTAATGACAGAATTTTCATTTTTGGGTGAACTAACCCTTTAAGGCACTATATAGCACTCTCAAAGCATGGTGCTTTATGGTGCTTCTAGCCTATTTAGCACCCAAAATGGTTCTGCTATTGTTACAAGCCGAAGAATCCAAATTTGGAACTGTTCAGAAGCATTTTTCTTTAAAGTGTAACATGGAACAAAGGGCACATCATTGTCAATTTAGGAGCTGTGTGAATCCAGCTTCAGTTAGTTTTGGTATGTTTGTGTGTGAGAATGTTGTGCATTTTTGTCTCTGTTTGGCTGGCATGGTGGGAGGAACACTGGGGGAGGGGTTTTTGTTGCTGGGGATTTTCCCAGCAAAACACTCACAGGCCTGAAATCAAACAGAAGGTCTCAATCTCACAGTCGTTCCAGTGAGACACCTGCAGCCTCATCAAAAACCTGCTGCCATCAATCATAACTTTACTTGTGACAGCTTTATGATGAAGAGCAACTTTGTCAAAATCAGACATTGCACAAATTTGTGTAGTTCATGGTTGGCACTCAAACGTGCATAATATGTGTGTGCATGTCAGGCGTTCCCTCCAAGGAGACAAGGAAGGCAGTGGCACCTCAAAAAAATTGGATGAGAAAAAAAATCCACAATACAAAAATAAAGCAATGCAAATAGTATGAAATATCACATTAAAAAATGTACTAATCAGGATGAATGGGGGGAAAAATCACATGAGAGGAGGCAGTTCCTTCATCACGCTATGCTTGGCTGTTTAAATTATCCGAATCAATTCCACGAATCAGACTGAGGGGCCGTTTACACAACACCGTTTTCAAATAAAAACAGAAAACTTTTTATGTGTTTTGGCTATTCATTTACACAACAATGGCTAATTGGAAGCCTGAAAATGCAAACTTTTGAAAACATGTTTCAAAGTGCAAGTTTTTGAAAAGCATACAGTTATCAACTCCATGTAAAACTACAAAAACATGAATTTGTGAAAACGGTGATGGCGTGCACATGCGTATTACGTGTTCAGTCTATGGCGCATAATGTTTCTTTACAAAGTGCAACGCAATTACTGGCCTGGCATGAATAATACAGCAATTTTAGTCATTTTCGCTGATCTGTGTGAACGGAGATCTTTTGACAACATTGTCATCTGTATGTGAAAAATGCACTTTTCAGTTTTTAGTACAACAAATAATGCTGTTAATGGAAAGACTAATTAAAAATTAAGGAAACAACTCACCTACTTAGACATCACCGCTTTGTCATGTCACATTTATACCTGAAAACAGAATCCGTAAGGATTTTTAATTGGGCTTGGTGAAATTAAAGGTACATCTCCATGGCTGTGACCATCATGACAACGGTTGTGTTTACCGAGCTTTGATGAATGATGAACCGAAGATTATTGGACTATTAAAAAGAAAATCAGTTCACAAATAAAATAGATGTAATCTGAAATTTGTTACTGCATCCTTATAACTATTTTTTGTAATGAATGTAAAAATGCTTAAAAAGGCACTAACCTGATGAGAAATATTTAGTTTGAAATCAAAATGGACAGTTCTTGTTTTTTATGAAATAATGCAGTACTTATTAGAAATGATTTATATGTGCACATCATTATTTTATTTTTTTTTAAATTCATGTGCCCTTACTGTCTGTTTAAAAAAAGCAGATTAATTTTTAAATTCATGTGCTTACTGGCGTAAGGGCGGGACTACCTGTCACTCACATGACATCACAGCAATAGCAAACCACACCCATCCAATCAAATTCTGATGGACAAAATCAAGTCCCACCCTACATTTTTATTCTTGTTTGAGAAGTCGTTTCACACGGATATGTCACAATATATTGACTTTAATAAATAGAACATTAAATTGTTAATATAAATATACAAAATAGAATAACTGTTTAGTTTTCTTTGTTTTTTGATAGTAACAATGTTTATTTATTTAAAAATGAGTCAACAGTAAGTGTAATTACAAAATAAGTTTATATTTGATTAAAAAACACATAAAAAGCAGTGAGGACTTTGCCACCTCATTTCAGAACACCGCTGTGTGAGTGATGCAGCTATTAAAAATCATTTTTCTGGCCACAAAAATCTTCAAACACTCATGAAAAGACATTCCTGCACCACAGATTTACATACACCTACAAAGAGACAGACATTGCAGATGTATGGAGCCTCGCACGTGATGTTAAAAAACAAGATGCACGAACTAAGAATTTGTTCCCATGACTGACTGGATTTAACTGAATTAAAATAATGGCATTAATTTATAAAATGACCCCAAATTAAGTTATGGGAATGAATTCTTAATATTTTCTGTTCACATGTTAAGTTAAAACTATGCAGTATTAGTTAGCACATAGGTGAATTCACACTTGTAGTACAGTTTGTGCTATTTCATACAGTGCGTCTTGATGATCTTGCTCTTCGAGACAGAGAAAGCTTTATCTGTGGCTGAATGTGAACTACGCTCGCTAAAATATTTGAGATCTTTTAAGGGACTCAGAAGAGGTCAAAGGTTTTTTGGCTCTAACTTGCTATGGCACGAGTGAGTCACTTTTCAACACTGTTCCCAACAGAATCTAAAAACATCCTTGAAAAACATCCAGCCACAAACAAAATATCTGTGTATAATTCAGATTTTAAACAATGCAAACAGAAGATTTTATAGAACATTACTTTTTGCGGTGGTGCTGTTAAAGATCATAATCCAGAATTAAAGCCAAGTTTGGGTTGTTTATGTTTCTTTCCCATCCGTGTGTTTGCAGGGGGATCAGCAAAGCACGAGAGAGGGAAGAAGAGAAAGAAGCAACAGAAGGGGAAAGAAGAAGACCCACAAACCTTGAGCTAGGAGGTGATTCTTGTGGCCAATATTTCATGCGTAGTCAATATGAAAATTGGTATTGGTCCCATTTAGCTTCTAGTTTAATTTTAATCAAATATCAGAAACTTGCCCTGAAATGATATTCATATTCAAGTGGTGTCACTTAATTCACATGTTGCTGTTGCATAAAAGTTGCCTTTCAAATTTACTCTGAAACACGTCACATTATGGAAATAAAATTGATTATAAACAGCAAGTCATGATGTCATTACGATTTATTAATGTTTTTGAAAGTCTGATTTCGGAAGGATCATGTGACACTAACGACTGGAGTAATGATGCATCATTAGCTTAGCAACACTATTGGAATCAGATGTGAGTCAAGTCTTCTGTTCTGAGCCACAAATGTATTTGGGAAACGCGCATTGTCTGTTAAGTAGCAGCACAACTAATGTGTTGCTATTATTTTGGACAGGTTGTGAGGAGGGTGTATTCTTCAGGGTGAACACCTCCCTTGTACCGTGGAAAGATTCCAGCGACACTGCAGCATTGTATGTGTTGAGGAAGTGCTGTTCAGTTAGGTAACGGAAAACTCCCTTTTGTCGGTTTGGTTTGAGAGGAGATGCACACTCACTCGGAACAAAGTCACCAATTCGGCCGGAAGAGGACAACAATAACATGTTGTTTGATGAGAACAAATCAATGAATAATCCAAAAGGCCCAATAAGAGCCTCTTCATGATAGCAGAGATGATGACAATTGGCCCATTCAAAATGCTCTGCAGCGAAAGGTCCAGTGCAGAGGAGTGACCATTTGTCAAAACTCATTACTTCATCATGCTATCAATGAATAGTATGAATTATTTGATTTCTCTCTATCTCTGGCTCTTTTTCCATCTCTGTTCTCTCATTTTATAGCTTTCTTTCTCATGGTGTGCTGTTCTGCTTTGAAACATTTTAGAAATTATGGATTTAAAAATGATAGGGCTTTTCAAAGATTAAAACAATTCAAAACAAATATATGTGATATACACTACCATTCCAAAGTCTGTTGTCTATTTTTTTTTAAATAAATTGATACTTTTTGAAGTGATTAACATTGTTACAAAAATATCGGATATAAAGGATTAGTCCACTTTCAAATTAAATTTTCCTGATAATTTACTCACGCCCATGTCATCCAAGATGTCCATGTCTTTCTTTATTCACTTGAAAAGAAATGAAGGTTTTTGATGAAAACATTCCAGGATTATTCTCCTTATAGTGGACTTCAATGGACTCCAAATGGTTGAAGGTCAAAATTACAGTTTCAGTGCAGCTTCAAAGAGCTTTAAATGATACCTAGGAATAAGGGTCTTATCTAGAGAAACGATCTGTCATTTTTTAAAGAAAATACAAATGTGTATGCTTTATAAACACAAATGATCGCCTTGCAGAAGTGAACTAATCCTTTAAGCAGCACAAATGTTTTCAACATTAATAATAAATGTTTCTTGAGCAGTAAATCATCATTTTAGAATGATTTCTGAAGGATCATGTGACACTGAAGATGATGAAGATGATGTTGACAATTCAGCTTTGCCATCACATTAGTATACTTCTTTTTAAAATATATTCAAATAAAACAGTTATTTTAAATTGTAGTAATTTTTCCACAATATTACAGATTTTACCATATTTCTGATCAAATAAATGCAATTTAATGCAGATGTTTTGGTTTTAAAACTGTTATTCGTAGTTTCTCCACTTTTTGTCTTGTGTAGGGTATTTATTTATTTAATTATTTATATTACTATTAAAATACTAACATTAAAGGTGCAATAAGCAGTTTCTGGTTAACGATGTTGATATTTGAAATCACCAAAACAAACGCGCCCCTACTCCAAAAGAATCTTGTCCCTATTTTGATAGCTCCGCCCTACACAAAATTAATGTGTCTTTATCATAGCTGAAGCGAACGACAATAAAATTGCAAATGAACAAACAAGCGAAGATGACACATGAGCATATTCAAGCCAAAGCCAGCATATCTCAAAATGTTACTCACCTATCGAGAAGAAATAAAGCAACCTCGATGTCCGATTTCAGGCCTTCCTGCACCTTTAGTTCTCTTGAGCACTGAAAAGCTGCTTGTATATTAACTCGGGTCCTCTTGCCTGATCGTAACCCTTCTTCTTACGTTCCTCTGATATTTTCCTCTTTTGTTTTTTTAATCTCTTTTTCTAGAGGCCTTCTGCTAATGTCCATGCATTGAGAGCTCTTTCCTCCCCATCATTAGTAGACACGGCCCTTACTGCTGATTGGCTACATGTGTTTTGGTGCTCAGTCTGACACACTTTTCAAAAGCGTTTTTTAAATATCGCTTACTACACCTTTAAGATAAGGACTTTTAAAAATCTTCAAATTAAAATGTGCCGTCGAACGTTTTTTTTACAAGATGTAATATAAGTCTATGGTGTCCCCTGAATGTGTCTGGGAAATTTCTGCTCAAAATACCCCATAGATTTTTTTAAATACATTTTTTTAACTGCCTATTTTGGGGCATAATTAGAAATGCACCGATTCAGGCTGCGGCCCCTTTAATTCCTCATGCTCCCCGCCCCCGGAGCTCGCGCTCGCCTTAAACAGCATAAACAAAGTTCACACAGCTAATATAACCCTCAAAATGGATCTTTACAAAGTGTTCGTCATGCAGCATGTCTAATCTCGTAAGTATAGTATTTATTTGGATGTTTACATTTGATTCTGAATGAGTTTGATAGTGATCCGTGGCTAAAGCTAACATTACACACTGTTGGAGAGATTTATAAAGAATGAAGTTGTGTTTATGAATTATACAGACTGCAAGTGTTTAGAAATGAAAATAGCAACGGCTCTTGTATCCGTGAATACAGTAAGAAACGATGGTAACTTTAACCACATTTAACAGTACATTAGCAACATGCTAACGAAACATTTAGAAAGACAATTTACAAATATCACTAAAAATATCATGTTATCATGGATCATGTCAGTTATTATCGCTCCATCTGCCATTTTTCGCTGTTGTTCTTGCTTGCTTACCTAGTCTGATGATTCACCTGTGCAGATCCAGACGTTAATACTGGCTGCCCTTGTGTAATGCCTTGAACATGGGCTGGCATATGCAAATATTGGGGGCGTACATATTGAGATATTGTTATGTTGAGATTTGCCTGTTTTTTGGAGGTCTTTTAAACAAATGAGATTTATATAAGGAGGAGGAAACAATGGAGTTTGAGACTCACTGTATGTCATTTCCATGTACTGAACTCTTGTTATTCAACTATGCCAAGGAAAATTCAATTATCCATTCGATGGCACCTTTAACTGGAAGCTCCTTTGTTAGTCTGTTTTTCAAATTTCAGTATTGATTTTAATAATTATATAAAATATCTATTTTAAAGGTAAAATTAAATATGTAGTATAATATTTAAGTTAAGAGTAGTATATTTCTGGTTTGGTGTTGAAGGGTTACTGGAGCTTTAGTGATGGGGCTGTGGGGAAACACTGATCTAGACTTCTGTGCACCATGTTCACTGGACTAGATAGAGTTCTGAACAGCGTTTATAATTGATCTGCCACACTCTGACTGTGAGTGAACACACCCATAAATCCCAACAGCTGGATTTGTGCTGTAATGGCTCTGCAGTTCTGAACAATAGTGTTCCTCTCCGGTCTTTATCCGGTTCATTGAGCCCTGCTGTTACTCGTGTACAGCATCCTGTCCCGGAGCTAAGATGGTTATGATGACATCACAGCAAGACAGTGCTCCAACCACACTCCAAGGCAGCATAATGGCAAAAGTTGGTCACATTTCTCATGAATTAAGCTTTTGATACAAACTGAACAATTATTAGTGGTGCTTGCTAAGGCAAGCCTCACTATTAAAGGGATAGTTAACCCAAAAATGAAAATTCTGTCATTAATCACTCACCCTCATGTTGTTCCGAACCTGTAAGACTTTCATTCACCCTCAGGACTGAGAGCTGTTTATCTTTCCCTCCATAGACAGATACACAACTACCACTTTGACTCTTCAAATTATTAATAAAGAGATCATAAATTGAATGGTTTAGTCCAAATTGTCTGAAGGCCGACACCAACAACAAATGTGTAGCCGATCAGCATTAGGGAGTGTATAACAGTCGAGGAGACAGAACGAGCAAGAAGGAGATTTGAATAAAGACTGCAGAAAGAGAGATAGACACAATACAAAAGAGCTCAAATGAATATCACTGGAATTAAGTTTTATGACTGGGCAAGCGCTTTAGGACCCATGTTAATATTAGAAAAACTTTCCAGCGCTGGAGAGAGCTAAGTGGAAATGCATGAAAACAGACAAATGACTATGACTGGCTTCAAATGATTCCAAAATAGGTTGGAAATTAAAAATCAGACACATAATTACTAGAGGCAACAATAATAATCAAAAGGTTAAAATGTATTAATAAGTAATTTAATAAATGTTTATTGTTATTAATTAAACATGAGCATATAAATAAATGTTAATTTCCAACATACTTTGGGTTCATTTTAGATGAGCAATTTAGTAATTTTTAAACAATAGTTGAGTTTAATAAAACCCAGCAGGTTGGGCAAACATTTTACCCAACCGCTGCATTGAAACAACCCATTCGCTGGGTTAAAATAACCCAGTTCCTGGGTTTGTCCATTTTGCGTTTTTAACTCAGCATTTTTAGAGTGTATAATCAACATTTTAAATGAGTACTTTTATATTTCTCCATCTTTTTTTTTATTTGATTACATTGTTCGAAATGCTTCATGGGATTGTAGTTCTTTCCCTCATTAAAGCTGTTAAGTACACAGAAGTACACTCTAAAAAATGCTGGGTTAAAAACAACCCAAGTTGGGTTGAAAATGGACAAATCCAGCAATTGCGTTGTTTTAACCCAACGGTAGGGTAAAATGTTTGCCCAATCTGCTGGGTAGTTTTATTTAACTCAACTATTGTTTAAAAATTACTGTATTGCTTAATTAAAATTAACCCAAAGTATTTTGGAAATGAACATTTATTAATGTTCAATGAATAATTATTAAACAATAAACATTTATTAAATTGCTTATTAATACATTTATATTAATAAACTATTAAACTATTATTAATAAAATATTAAAGCTTATTAATAAACATTCACCTTTTGTCTATTATTGTTGTCTCTAATTGCATCTGGTTTTTAATTTCCCAACTATTTTGGGTTCATTTTAAGCTAGCCATATAGCAATTTTTAAATAATAGTTGGTTTAAATAAAACTACCCAGCAGGTTGGGCAAACATTTAATCCAACCGCTGGGTTTGTCAATTTTCAACCTAACTTGGGTTGACCCAGCATTTTTTAGAGTGTATTTTTGTCCAATTTTCAAAAGCTTTTTTGCGTCAAATCAAAGTTTGTAATGTTATGACTCACCTCGTAGCTGGTTGGCTTGGTTCATGGCTTATAACAACTTATAAAGACTTTTTTGAAATCCCTATGAGAGAAATGAATAGAAAAAAACAACGCCACTGATAAAGTGGGCAAACACTTTTGCAGTCTATACCTAAAATCGCATCACCAATTGGAAATTCAAAAATAATGACGTGAAATAAAGTGATCTAAATGAGTAGACATATGGCTGTTTGACTGTGTTCCAAAAGCCTTTCTTACAGAGAAATGCTGGTTTAAAGCTCGGCATGTACAGAGAGACAGAAACATAATCATGAACAGACTTGAACAAATGGGTAGATATTACAGATGAAAGAAACCAAGGAATAGTGCAATATCAAAAGGATGAAAGGATGACAGGGGGGCAGGGAGGAGGAGGAGAAGAAGAGAGGAAGCCGGAGACAAAGAAATGGAAGGAGAAAGAGGGAGTGTGGGAGTTACAGTGTGAGATGAATAGAGAATAAAAAGATGAACACTGCACAATTCTGTGGATCAGAATGGGAGCAGAGAGATGAATGAGAAATTAGATTAGTTGCGAGAGGTTGTCCAGCCAGCCTTGTTCACACTTGACCCCTTGACCTGTCCTTTTCCTAATAAGACATGATGATATCTGCACACACGCGTGTCAGTGATGCTTCTCTGTGGCAGTGCTCATCGTTTTGTCTGACCACAGTGCTCTTTTGTTTGAGGCCGTTGGCAGCTGCCCACACATTTTTCTAGTAGACTTTGCTCATAAACGTGCTTTATTAACATCTTTTAGTGTTAAGCGCAAATGTTTTTAAATACACAATTGGAGTGCAGTTGATTAAAGTGCTATTTTGGTTTTTAAAGTTATTAAAATCTCTGCAATTTATGGACATGTTTTTTCTTCAGTTGAACATTTTTTTCTAGACCTTTCAGAAGGTTTATGCTTAAAGGCTTGTTTTTAGTTTAGTAGATAAATATGTATGAATTTTGTTAGAAAACTATCATTTCATTTATATATTGTAAATGGATGAGTTGGAGAAACATGATTTTGATCACAGATGGGTGAGCATTAACCATCTTTTCTTAAATCTGGAACTTAATACAAGAGATATATTTGTTTGTTCTGATGCATTTTCACATTAAAATTACAATTTAAGAAGTGTGTTTCAGGCCTGTTAGTGGGTGGGATGTTCCTGATCTGCAGTGGTCAGTATTTATCAAAAGTCTTTCAAGGAAGGAACAGAGGTGAACCGGCAACAGGGTCATGGGTGAAAGTGCCAACAGTGGGCACGTGAGCATCAGAACTGGACCACGGAGCAATGGAAGAAGGTGGCCTGGTCTGATGATTCATGTTTTCTTTTAGATCACATGGATGGCCGTGTGTGTGTGTGTGTGCCGCTTACCTGGGGAACACATGGCACCAGGATGCACTATGGGAAGAAGACAAGCCAGCGGAGGCAGTGTGATGCTTTGGGCAATGATCTGCTGGGAAACCTTGAGTCCTGCCGTTACTTTGACACGTACCACCTACCTAAGCATTGTTGCAGACCATGTACACCCTTTCATGGAAACGGTATCCTGGTGGCTGTGGCCTCTTTCAGCAGGATAATGCACCCTGCCACAGAGCAAAAATGCTTCAGGAATGGTTTGAGGAGCACAGTTTGAGTGACTTGGCCTCCAAATTCCCCAGATCTCTTGGGGAACCCAAAATAGTTACTGGTTCTTCATGGAACCAGATGCCAATAAAGAACCTTTATAAGAGTGTATAATGGAAAAAAGGTTCTCTAGATTATAAAATGGTCTTCACACTAAGACAAAAATGGTTCTTTTAAGAACTTTTAATTGAAAGGTTCTTTGGGGAACCTATAATGGTTCGTCTATGGCATCACTTTATCACTTTATTAGTGAAAGGTTCTTAGTGGGAATAAATAAATTAATCTAACTAATGCATGAAGATTTACATTAATTTATGTATAACAGAGCTGTTCATGTCACCTTCATTTTAGGCTGCTGACCTCTTGATTTCATAACTCGGACCCATTGTGCAAGTCTGAAAGGTCATAAGATTTAAAATAGCTTTGAAGAATTTTGGTATTTATAGATGCACCTTTTGATTCCATCGCCATGGGCAATGCTGTGAAAACATTTAAAAGTGCCCTGGCTGGAGAGAATATGTCAGCCACCATCCCATTCATTCTATGCTAATGAAACATTAACTTATTCATGCTATTATGTAATTTTTTTTCATTTATGCATGTTTTTTTTTCTTCTTCAAATATGCTAATTGAAAAGTTTCTTGCATCATCATGCAAACATATAAAAGTACATCTTAAGTAAAAATAACTTTAATGTCTGTATGAAGTGAATTCTAACATTCAAGAAGTAACGGTAGTGCATGTTTGAATACAGTAGCCTATACTGTAAATATGCAAATATGATTTTTTAGTATATGACATAAAATATAGGTAATGCCTTCATACTTGGAATATAGTGAATGTGTCATGGGATAGCTGAATGCTTATAGAAAAGAGCAGCATGAACATTTTGCAAAAGTGTTCAACAGAAGAAAACAAGCCAAACACAACATGAGGGTGAGTAAATGGTATATTACATAGTTTATTAACGGAAAACATAATAAAATGTTATTTGTTCTCATGCATATGTATATCTAAAGGATGTTTCTACCGTTAAAATGTGTTCCAGGCATCCACACTGAAGCAACAGGACCTCGTCTGAGCTCTTCACCCACCTCCCATCCTCTCTCTCTCTCTTTCTTAGTGAGTACAGCCCTGCCTTTAAGGGGAGGGTAAGATAAGAGTCCACATACAGACCCCTGAAATCCTCCTCAGAGCCACAGTCCCATAATCAACACCGCACAGACAGCTCGCGCGGGGCCGTGCACGCGCTGGACATTGATAAGAAAACTGCAAGACCAGGAGTTTTAATTTAACTTCCATTAATGTCGCTTTCATTTAGGGGCAATGCGAAGACGAAGGGACCCTCGTTTACTACACATGGAGCATCTTGGATTGGAAAGACTTTTTTATATATAACTTTTCTATATATTTAATCAACGGTGATGTGGAGTTAATAGTGATATTTTGTACCAAACAAAGGGACCGCACGCGCATTACTTTATAGGCATACTATAAAACCACGTTTTTTATTTAAAAAAGAAAAAAAAAGTCCTGCTAAACATTTTGAATTAGCCTACTTTTTTTTTTTTTTTTAATTGACATGACTGAACAGGTATTTTAGATGACCGTTTTCTCAGATCATTTTAAGAGACGTCTTTATTGGACTGGAGCATGTAAATCAATGATTAAATAAACGCCATCTGAGGAATCCGGGATTTTGGTGCTTCGCCTGGAAGAAAAACTCTTCACTTTAATCCGCAAACTGCCTTTCAAAGGACTTCAAATGGGCCACTTGCTCCTCAGAAGAGAGACTCATTCTGCCGTGGAGGGCAATTTGAATGTTTGCGCACTGAGAGGAATGTCGAGCCTGCAGAGCCGCTGAGGGACTCGAACTGCTGCTTAATTAACCCGATATTTGCTCGCGAGTCGGAGTCCAGTGCTGAGCGTCTCGTGCGCGTCTCTCTAAATGCGCGCTGTCCCGCGGAGCCCCGCAGCGGCACGGCAGCAAGATGAGATCGCGGATCCCGCTACTTCTCGCGGTACTTGCGGCGGCGTGTCTGCGGTTTGGCAGTGCGGAGGTAAGAGTGACTCAATGGACATTAATGATTCTTAACTTCCTAACTGGGAGAGTTCATTGGTGCATGATGCCCTTTTATAGGCCTAGTTCTTTAACAATACACATTAGTAAGTTTTATTTTTTTATCTGATAATTAAAGCCTATCTTTTTGTTAATGACTTGTTTTATAGAGTGGACAGGGATTTAGAACATTCAAATGAAATAAACTCTGTTATTATTTACTCCCCCTCATGTTGTTTTTTTCCAAACTATTTTTCGGTTCTCCATAAGAGTTGATGGTGACAAGCCCCCAAAAAGGACAAAAAGCAGGCAAAAGTCTCAATACTCATATTCTTTTAGAGCCATATGATAGATTTGTTTTGGAAACAAGACAAAATTTTCCCCCAGAAAATCTTCCCCTCTGCTGTAGCTCATTTTCAGTTTCAACACATGTCGGAAGCAACAACTTTCATAAATGTAATTAAAATAGGCAAGATGCATCTGCATGCTTTGACCTGAATGTTGAAAATCTTCCCTTCAGTTTAATTCTCGATTTCAGATATTAGAACTGATGCATAGTTTGTTATGATCCATTAACCAATGGAAATTGACATTTTTAATGATCTGATGTGAGGTGTTGGCAGATGTATTTTAAATCTGAAGAATGAGGCAAATGATATTCTAGAGAATAATTTAAATAAACATTACACAGAATATTACACAAAAGTCTTATGGAATAGCCTACTCTTATTAAGTTTTTTTTGTTGTTGTTGTTCTTTTGGACTTTTTGTAGTTTGACAGATGTCCCTTTATGGAAACATTCTTCCCAGTGCTTCAAAGCCTCTTTGAATATTATTACTGATACATGAACTTTGCTGTGTAACCGGTGGCAACCCACAACATCATAAACCACCCATGGAGAATCATATGAAGAAATTCTCCATGGTTGATTCTATGAAAAGGATCAGTGATCTGATGGCTGACGGCCAGCTTGTAATCCTGATTGGTGCACCAAGGATTGTTGACATTTAGCACCCGAGATGTTCTAATGTGTTTGGCCTTCCTCTGACCATCACAGTTGTGCTGCATTAGGCACTCAATCAACCCCCCCCCCCCCAACTCACCCCACCCTCAAAACCGATAGGAAGTCATTTCTAAATCATGCACCTTTTCATGAAAGGATGAATGCTTAAAAATGTAATTCCTTATTTGAAGGGAAATGCATGATCAAAACTTTTTTAAAAGCTGTGATTATGATCCCTCTCAACTTTAAGATGTGCTTTCCGGAGTTCCCCTGAGTAACAACATTATTTTTCATCTCTTTATGATGTGTGATTTGGATGGAAAAATCCTGCTAGGTGAAAATCAGACAAGTAAAACATATTCACTTGATTATATGTTTTCATTCGCAGATAAAAATTAAAACCATACAGACATGCAGTGTTATTTCTTGCAGCTACACAAACTGATGGCTGTGCATATTTGCATGTGTTATGATATGGGCATGTGTGTGTGTGTGTGTGTGTGTGTTAGAGAGAGCATTGTCAGCAGATGTGCAATTATGTATCATTACTCCCCAACATTGCCTGTGCATTCCACCACTCCTCCACAATCCCAGAATGCTCTGGGCCTGTCCTTCACTCTCTGATGATATAGCAGCAGGGCTCAGAGGTTGTAGTTCAGCACACGCCACCATCACACACCAATTCATTGGTTTGTTTGGATGAGGCAACCTGCAAATATCATCTTAACTTATCATTTTTTTTTTTTTTTTGGTGATATTCTGATTTTTGCTTAAATGTAACAATGTTTATTTTATTTTGAAAATATTTCATTATTTATAATGTAATAAATAATATTTAATTAATTATTTTTCTAATTAAGTCAAGTCTTTTCCATTAGGAAAGAAACATACTAATTAAATCTCTTTAATATCTCAGATGCAATCATATCAAATATCATATCACCTTTCTGAAGAGATCTCAATAATGTCTCAGACTGTTGTTAGATTTGACCAGTCAAACTAAAGTCAGAAATCTGAATATTAACTCAAATGTTTACCAAAATTTACTAAATTATCTCAACTTTTCTGTCTACTGTACATCAACAATTTTCTTATTTGTTTAGAAAAAATGTCCGAGATGAAGATGATACATAAATGAAACTCTTAAAGGGATAGTTCACACAAAAATGAAAATTATATCATTATTTACTCACCCTCAAGCTGTTCCAAACCTGTATAAATTTCTTTGTTCTGTTGAACACAAAGAAAGATATTTTAATGAACGTTTGTAACCAGGCCACTTTGGGGCACCATTGACTTCCATAGTAGGAAAAAATTACTATGGAAGTCAATGGTGCCCCAAAACTGTTCAGTTCAACACATTCTTCAAAATATCTTCCTTTGTGTTCAACAGAACAAAGAAATTTATACAGGTTTGGAACAACTTGAGGGTGAGTAAATAATGATATAATGTTCATTTTTGGATGACCTATCCCTTTAAGTCTCCTGAGCTTTGCAACCTCTGCAAATAAACATTCTATTCTATTCTATTCTATTCTATTCTATTCTATTCTATTCTATTCTATTCTATTCTATTCTGTCTGTGTGTGTGGTCTTTTTGTGTGCCATCTGGAGTCTGTATGTGTATTTTTTTTGTCCAAGTGTGATGCTATATATTTACACTGGGTAGTCATAAAGTAATTTAGTGTGCTTGTGTGATGTATTATAAATGTCTATGAATCAAATAGGTGTGAATGAGTGTGTTTTAAGGTGTATGTAAAGACTTTTACAATTTTACAAAAGATTTTCAGTTTCAATTTTTCAATTTTCATTCATTTCAAATGAATGCTGTTTTCACTTGGTCTTTCTTTTCTTCAAAGAATCCTGAAGAAATATATCACAGTTTCCACAAAAATATGATCAATTTCAACGTTGATAAAATCAGCTTTACCATGACGGGAATAAATTACATTTGAAATTATATATAAGAATAGAAAACTTTTTTAATTGTATAATAATATTTCACAATATTACTGTATTTTTAAGTCTTCATTCGAAGACATTTTACAAAATCTTACCAACCCCAAACTTTTATGGCAGCGGCTATTTGCACTAAGTGAAAATATGCTGTTTACACTATAGATGAAAATAGCGATAGATTCCATTTACACCATGTAAAATTATCAGTTCTTTGCAATAAGAGTAAATAGTAATTAGATGCTATCTATATACTTTATAGTGGCAGATACTATTTGCACCTCAGTATTTTTGCACATTAACAGGATGCAATAATATCATAGTGTGCAAATGATTATATTTATTGAAATTATTAAATCGATGCTGCCTTATTAGGAGAATAAAAACCCTTCCTACACCTTCCCCTACCCAATAAACACTTAATATTATTAAACACTGTTAGACATTGGTGGGCGGAGCTAGTGTAAATAGCATTTGCCAACAAGGGATGCTATTAGCACTTTGTCTAAATAGACACTCTGAACTTGGCAGTGGTAGTGTTGCGTTTTTATTCTATCCATCAGTGCTGTGATGAGTTCAGTATCAAGAAATCACTGTGACAACGTTTTATCGACGTCCAAATCTTTACCTGCTTATTTATGTCCTGGTGTGCACTATAGATCTGAATTGAAATCATGCTGTGGTGTTGGCAGAAGTTCATGCATGCACAACCGGATGATAGAGCGCTTGAGAATGTGAGAAGAAATGAAAGATGGAAAACTGATGATTCACAAGATTTATGCGTTTGGACAAAACAGGATCACTGAGCTTCTCAAAGCTCCCAAGAGTGTAAAATTCACCAGTGATTCACCATGCATCCATTTCTGTTGAATTATAAGTGCACACCGCAAGAAGTGCGGCAAATTTCAATGTTTCTTAACATTTGGCACGCTTGTATTCCTGCATTTGTTCTGCCCATGTGAAACTGTCTGAATCACCAGCCAGTATTGTGACTGATTTCCCTTATCACGCCAATAACTGAAATACTCCATCCTTCCGGTAGCCTCCCTCATCCATCTCTCTCTTTCTCCTCCTCAAACTCACCTTTTCTCCATCTCTCCATCCCCCACTTCCTTTCTGCACTCTTTCCTGTGTCCTGCATAAATGCTGCCAGATGAGACAAGGGTCAGTTGCCCCTGTCTGGACATGCTATGAACAGGGCTATTGTGTCCCCAAGACCTGCACTGACACCCTGAGACAAACCAGCATCTATAATGTTCTGTCTCACACACTCAAACACACACACAAACACACACACACCACATTCATATTATTTTATATATGCTCTCTTTGGAATACTTGAATCTGATGAGTCATTCAGAATTGTATGCTCAAATGTTCATATAATTGACTCTAATTGCATTTAACTGACTTAGCTATTAACGAAATTATATGTTTTATTGTAATTTATTACGATATTTTAAAACTGTATTTCATATTTTGTATAATTATCCATATGTATATATTTCAATTAAACTATTAGTTAATGTTGCATGTACATTTATTTATTTTGTATATATCAAAGGGGATAACAATAAGTCCATAGGTCATAATGCCAATTTCTGGGTTAATCGCAAGTTTGGCTGACTTATGGTCATATGTATTTTTCAATTAAAATATTTTTAAAAAGTAATTTATTCCTGTGATCAAAGCTGTATTTTCAGCATCATTTCTCCAGTCTTCAGTGTCACATGATCCTTCAGAAATCATTCTAATATGATGATTTGATGCTCAAGAAACATTTATTATTATTATCAATGTTGAAAACAGTTGCTGCTTAATATTTTGTGGAAACCGTGATACATTATTTTTAGGATTCTTTGATGAATCGAAGAACACCAAATAGGAATTTTTGATAATTTAAATTTTTTTTCTCTCACTTTTGATCAATTTAATGGAACTTTTGCAGAATGAAAGAATTAATTAAAAAAAAAAAAGTTAGTGTAACTGCTGATTATTTTTAACGCACCAGTTCCTTTTTCCTCTCTCTTCTAGGCTGATCCTCTCCCGGCCGCTGTGGTTGAGTTGGTGAAGGGTGGATCTGTATCTTCTATTCAGGACCTGCAGTTTCTACTGTTCTCTGAATCCATAGGTAAAGAATTGCTCACATACTGGAAATCTCTCAGAGATCGCACAAGCCTCTATTTTCTGTTATTGAACTTCTTTTTATATTTTTTTCTAAGCCTATGGGTTTAGTGACTCTCTTGACACCGTAGTGACCTGTACTGTAGCCGTCAAATGTGTTAGCTATTTTAGAGGTGAATGCTTTTTAATATGTAGCTAATTTGAAGTGTTTTTTGATCAAGTTTCAAAATACTTCTGACTTTCCTGGAGGCAATTATTGCCCTTTAATAAAAGTGTTAATTATGACTCTGGGCTACAACACCCCGGTATCACACACTTAATATAGAATGCGTCTTGAATACTTATTACAAAGCACCTTTTTGTCTTTGACTTTGAACCGTATGTTGTCCTCATTTAGATTTAAGGCATTTAGACACTCTTATCCAGAGTTACTTCATGCTTCATGTGACAAAAGAGCCCATCCAAAACCATTAAAAAAACCTTAACCAATGTGTGGTATGATGTGCCAGTCCTCTTCATCCCTAGAAAATAGAAACAAGTTGAAAGGATCTGCCATTAAATGAGCTCATGCATATTCACCATTAATTTACTATCTGTTCATGTTTGAAAGTTGCTGTTATTTTGTTCTCCAGAGGTTGAGCCAGACATTCATCATGAAAACGACACCAGCAACCGTCTGCCACGGAGTCTTCTGGGTTAGTACTTTGCTCTTCTTCTCTTTTCTTGCTTGTTGCTGTATCATCATGTCTTATTCTCCTTTATGTTGTCATTATTTGTTAAATGTGTATTTATTTTTTTATAGCCTATAGTCTAAACCTATATATTTTATTATATATTATTTTAGTGGTTTAATTCTTATGAACTATTATATTGATTTATTTTGTGTCAGTGTATAACATGCGCTTTTAAATAATGCTCATCACAACAAGTCAGCAAATCTCTCTGTCATTCATCATCATTATTACCAGACAGGGCCATACGCAGAGTTTTATCAGTGTCGAGGTCCCATAATGTCAATGTCAACTTTTAATATTAATTATTAGCACCATTACAAATAAAGATTGTTGACCAAGGTGCTGGACAATATATCAAAGACCATCAAAATTAAAACCATACAACATAGCAGATTACAAACACAGACAACACCAGAAACTCCACAATTCAGCTACGATTAAAAGCCAGAAAAAACAGATGTGTTTTGAGTTTTACTTTGTTTTAGCAACACTCTCTGCAGTGAATTGGAAGCCAATGCAAAGAAATTAAAACTGGAGTAATGTGCTCTCCATTGGATTACACTTTCAAAGTCCTTAAAAGACAGAAATGATTTTACCGCTAGGACTTGAAGATGAAAAAAAATGATATATGTTTGTCAAATTTAAGAGCACTACCAAAGTTTAAACAAGGTGTGCTAACAGCTTCTGAAGATTCAAAAACTATAATCTCAGTTTTGGCTTTATTGAGGTGGATTAAATTTAAGGACATTTGGGCCTTTACATCAGTTAGACAAGCCAAAAGACTATTCAAACCCCTCTTGTTAGATCACAACGGCAGATAGATTTGGATTTTGTCAGCATAACAATATAAAGAGATACCATTTTTTTTTAAATCGACACCAAAGAAACCATGTACAAGGAGAACAATTTCGGAGCAACCTTGAGGAACACCATAAGTAAAAGAAGCTGCACCTGAAGAGAATTCACCAATTCTAACAGAAAAGCTTCTATTATTAAAGGTGCCCTAGAATCTATGATTCACAAGATGTAATAAGGTGTCCCCAGAATGTGTCTGTGAAGTTTCAGCTCAAAATACCCCATAGATTTTTTTATTATACCATGTTTTTACTGCCTATTTTATTTATTAAAAATGCGCTTATTTGGTGTGTGTACACCTTTAAATGCTCGTGCTCCCCGCCCCCAAGCTCGCGACTCCATTAAACATTGCATAAATAATACCGAAGTTCACACAGCTAATATAACTCTCAAAATGGACCTTTATAAACTGTTCGTGAAGCAGCATATCAGATCACGCAAGTATGGCATGTATTTTGTGGATGTTTGCTAAAATTTGATTCTGTGCTGCAAGGCTAACGGGGCTAAAGCTACACACTGTTGGAGAAACTCAATAAGAATGAAGATGTGTTTATGAATTATACAGACTGCAAATGTTTTCAGGTTAAAAATGAAATTAACGACATGGTTCTTGTCTCCGTGAATACAGTAATAAATTATGGTAACGTTAACCACATTTAACAGTACATTAGCAACATGCTAACAAAACATTTAGAAAGACAATTTACAAATATCAGTAAAAGTATCATGATATCATGGATCATGAACAGTTATTATCGATCCATCTGCCATTTTCGCTGTTGTTCTTGCTTGCTTGCTTCACAATACCTGAAGAACTTCTGATGATTCGGCTGTGCAGCTCCACAACATTAATACTGCCTTGAACATGGGCTGGTATATGCAAATTTTGGGGGCGTAAATAATAATGATCCCGACTGTTATGTAACAGTCGGTGTTATGTTAGGATTCGCCCTTTTTCCGTGGTGTTTTCACGCACGAGATTTACATAAGAAGGAGGAAACAATGGAGTTTGAGACTCCCTGTATGTCATTTCCATGTACTGAACTATGCCAAGGTAAATTCAATGTTCAATTCTATGGCACCTTTAAAATAAGATTGAAACCATTTACTGCAAGAACATTTTCCCGAATGCCCACACAGTGCTCCAAACGTGAGATGAAAACATGGTCAATTGTGTCAAACACTGCACTCAAATCTAACAGCGCTAACACAGCAGATTTGCCAGAATTGACAGTATATACTTTTACCACTGCTGTTTCCTGGAGTGGTATTTTCTAAATCCTGATTGGAAAACTTAAAAAATCTTGTTTTCATCCAGAAAGCTCTGTAGTTTGTAAAACACTGTTTTCTCCAAGATTTTGGACATAAAAGAAAGGTTGGAGACTGGCCTAAAAATTAGTCAAAACTCTCACGTCTAAAATTGTCTGATTAAGATTCACTAGCTGTACCAGGTCAAAAGAGTCAAAAAGACTCAAAAATTCTTTGGCTAAAGAATTTAGCTGTACGTTGAAATCCCCAGGAATAAAACGCCTATCAAAACTGGGAATGATTCCCTTTAAAAAAGTCTGAAAAGAGGGGTTTGGGGTTTGAGATTAAGAGGCCCTTGACGACAAGCACCTGTAAAAATCGAGTCTTATATGTTTTCCATGTAATTCATTTTTGTCTGTGTGTTTCTGTGTTTGTCTGCAGATGCTCAGCCCGCTCAGCAAGCCATCTGTAAGATCAGGACTGAGGTCATCGAGGTCACCCGCTCCATGTTGGATCGTAGCAATGCAAATTTCCTGTTGTGGCCTCCGTGTGTGGAGGTGCAGAGGTGTTCGGGCTGCTGTAACACCAAGACCCTGCAGTGTGTTCCTGTACTTACACACACAAGATACCTACAGGTGCACACACACACACTCTTTTCAAGTGCGTACTTACTAGGGGTGTAACAATACACTCATGTCACAATTTGGTTTGATACTGTTGGTTCTGTTGTTCTCACATGTTTGAACAAAGCCGAAATAGTAAAAAGGTACGTTTTTTATCATTATTATTGCATCTAAGATACACAGTTAAAGGATTAGTTCACTTTCAAATTAAAATTTCCTGATAATTTACTCACCCCCATGTCATCCAAAATGTTCATGTCTTTCTTTCTTCAGTTGAAAAGAAATTAAGGTTTTTGATTAAAACATTCCAGGATTATTCTCCTTATAGTGGACTTCAATGGCCTCCAAACGGTTGAAGGTCAAAATTACAGTTTCAGTGCCGCTTCAAAGAGCTTTAAATGATACCAGACGAGGAATAAGGGTCTTATCTAGTGAAACGATCTGTCATTTTCCAAAAACATTTTAACCATAAATGCTCATCTTGAACTAGCTCTAAAGTTTGAACTAAATTGTCATATACAATATGCTAGTGCAAGAATATAACAATTAGTTCATACTTTGACCTGTGGAGGGCAGTAATACACTTAGCAGTGTCTACACTGCTGGAATTCATATAGAGAAGAAGAAGAGAGCTAGTTCAAGATGAGCATTTATTATTTTAACCATATAAAATTTAATTTTTTATTTTTATAGAAAATGGCTGATGTTTTTCTCTAGATAAGACCCTTATTCCTCATCTGGGATCATGTAAAATGCTTTGAAGCTGCACTGAAACTGTAATTTTGACCTTCAACCATCTGGGGTTCATTGAAGTCCACTATAAGGAGAAAAATCCTGGAATGTTTTCATCAAAAACCTTAATTTCTTTTCCACTGAAGAAAGAAAGACATGAACATCTTGAATGACATGGGGGTGAGTAAATTATCAGTAAAATTTAATTTGAAAGTGAACTAATCCTTTAACAAAAAGTACTGCTCATTAAAATGACTTTGTATTACATCAGAGTGTGGACTTGAAATGGTGACACCACAATAGGAAAATTCAAAATAGCTAAAAATACAGAACTATATTAGACACATTGCACTTTGTCCCTAAATACATACGTTTAAAAAGTTTTAAATATTGTATTTTATTAAATAATGTATTTTATTTTTCATTTATTAATAATAATTAATAAACATGGAAGCTCAAAAGTGTGACCTTCTGGGTTTACCATATTGAATGCTAAATTAAAACTTTCATTCTGGGTAAACCTAATCGTTGCTATCCACAATACATACTGTATTGCGATATAATGTTGACACTGCATATTGTTACACCCCTAGTACTTACCATACATTCTCAGAAAAAAATGTACAAAAGCTGTCACTGGTGGTACCCTTTCAAAAGATACTATTACTAATATGTACCATTTAGGTCCTACTAAATGTAGGTGCTAATATGCACCGTTTAAGGGGTAAACAATGTATAAACGTATACATTTTAAAAGGGTAATACCCCAGTTAAAATCTTTTTTACCTTTTTATTTTGTGGGTGCATATGCACCATTTTCAGTTTCCTCTCCTCTTCATCCTCAGGTGATGAAGATACAGTACGTGAACAAGCGACCGCTCTATGATAAGGCCGTCGTCTCTGTCCTCGACCATGTAGAGTGCCGCTGTCAGCCGGCTCCTCGGCCTTCGCAGCGTCGGAAATCATCCGGCCAAAAACTGGATGCACGGGATCGTTCGGGGAAAACTCGACCCAAAGTTGAGCTCCATAGCAGGGATGAACTCAAACACAACCAGAGGTTAAGCCTGGATGACCTGTTCAGCCACAGCTGGCTGCCCAAAGAGAGGTTCTCTGAATCGGGAGCACCAGACACTTTCCATTTTGGCCGTGATGGCTGGGATCGGAATGAGACTCAATATGGTGGGGGCAAAGGTCATCATCGTCACCCTGCAGACGGGAGGAGACACAGCAACACGAATGGCACATCAACACAGGGAACGATGGCTCCACTGCCGAATCATACCGAGCAGGAAGAAACTGATTCGTCACTGCACAATGTTACTCAGTTCGAATCACAGAGTAATGCCAACCAAAGTACAACCAACCAGACATCAGAATATAATATGGGTCCATTGGAATTAACCAATCAGACTTTTAAGCACCAGTCAAATCTCACTCAAGAAATCGAAAAATTGCGAACAACCAATCAGACAGAGCAACTTGCTTTCAATGCCACAGAAACAGCCAGTCAGAATCTGGGAGATGTAGAGGAGAACGGTCAGAGAGTGAGTGGTGAGACCTCAGACGTAGAGGTGAAGGAGGAGGAGCGAGAGCAGAGACAACTGGACAGAAAGGCCAAGGAGCAGGAGATGGAAGACTTGCTGCTACAGCACAAACTCCTAGAGGAGCAGAAACACAAACATCACCTCAAAATACAACAGACGAATAGACAGCCGGACGAGAAACTACAGCAGCTCCATCATAAACAACAACACACTTATACAACCACACAACGGACAGGTAAAATACCAAAACACACAAACAAACAAATGTTCTTCCACTGTCTGGTAGAAATTAGTCATAGTCAGCTGGGAAATACAGTAGCACATTTGGCTTAAAGGATTAGTTCACTTCAGCATTAAAATTTACTGATGATCTACTCACCCCCATGTCATCCAAGATGTTAATGTCTTTCTTCAGCCGAAAAGAAATTAAGGTTTTTGAGGAAAACTTTCCAGGATTTTTCTCCATATAGTTGACTTCAGTGGGGTTCAATGGGTTGAAGGTCCAAATTACAGTTTCAGTGCAGCTTCAAAGGCCTCTACAGGATCCCAGATGAGGAATAAGGGTCTTATATAGTGGAACGATCTGTCATTTTCTAAAAAAAATAACCACAAATGCTCATCTTGCACTGGCTCTGTGATGCGCTATGCATTACGTAATCATGTTGGAAAGGTCACGCGTGACATAAGTGGAAGTAATGCGTAAGTAAAACCATCTCATTTGGCGAGCAGGCCGCCATATTTTTTTTAGAAAATTACCATATGTTTTGCCAGATAAGACCCTTATTCCTTGGCTGGGATCGTGTAGAACCCCTTGAAGCTGCATTTAAACTGCAATTTGGACCTTCAATCCATTGGTAGCTGTTGAAGTCCACTATATGGAGAAAAATTCTAGGATGTTTTCCTCAAAAACCATTTTCAATTTCTTTTCGACTGAAGAAAGAAAGACATAAACATCTTGGCTGACATGGGGGTGAGTAAATTATCAGAAAAATTTTATTCTGAAATGAACTAATCCTTTAAGAAAAGCTGGTGAGGTATGCTTTATTGGCTCTTCAGAGCAGAATAGATAGATAGATAGATAGATAGATAGATAGATAGATAGATAGATAGATAGATAGATAGATAGATAGATAGATAGATAGATAGATAGATAGATAGATAGATAGATAGATAGATAGATAGATGGATGGATGGATGGATGGATGGATGGATGGATGGATGGATGGATGGATGGATGGATGGATTGATTGATTGATTGATTGATTGATTGATTGATTGATTGATTGCCCACTTAATGTAAGCGGTGTTTAAGAACAAGCACACTGGGGCATATTTGGACCATGTTCGGTTTAACTCTGTTGTCAACCGATGCCTATGAATATCTCAGTTGACTAATAATATATTCTACCAGACTCCTACACACCACAAACAGAAAGTAACACTTGCTTAACGCCTACATAAACTTGTTCAGTGCAGTATGGATAGCATAAATCAAATGCAATACTTATTATTGTGCAGAATAAAAAGGCTAATTTTATTGGATTCAATACAACACAACAATACTGCACAACACTGCAAAATCAGAATATAATATAGATAGATTAAAAGTTGATTTTTCTTGTGCTGGAAACAGGAACTACATCTCCTCCTCTGCAACATCTCCCTGCACACAAACCTCACAGGCCACCTCCTCACCCCCCGAAAAGGAGGAGAAAACAACGTAATCGTATCAGCAAGTCTGCAATGAGAGCCCTTCTCATGTAACACAAACACAGGTGAGCTGCTCAGATTAGCAAAATACTAAAATAAAATTACACTTAATATATAGTCAAATGTTTAAGGGTAACAGCATTTAATGCAGTATCCTGACTATGCCCTTTTCCCCCCTTGCTCTCTCGCAGATAGATGTTCAGATGGAAGTAATTTCACCCATATGAGTTCTTATTTATGTAACCGGTGTGTCCAGGGACATTAAGAGTTGCGGCATTAATCACTTTTCAAAGAACATCTGCAACTCATCTCTCTCCTTCTCTGCTCAAAGTCATGAGGAAAGGGACAGTCCTGACACAGAAGATGCTTGCATGGAGGATTGTTGCAGGTTCTCTTGCACCTGCTGAAGATTCCCTGTGCTCCAGTTGGCTCTTTGAAAGGACATTCAGCCTTCTAGCTCCAAAAATCCTAGAAGTGGGACTTGAGAACCATGTAAACATGAAACATCTTTTGAACACTGATCAGAGTAATAGTATTATGCTGGGTCAGTATGTAGTGGTAAACAGCTTGTTCAGCACAGAACTAGTAAAAGGTGGAAGAGAATAGCCTGAAAAAAAAACTATATTTCCCATGATCACTTACCTTAAGAGAGAACCAGTAGTTATATCTGTGCTACATCTTTTACCTTTCTTTTTGAATCACCCAAAAAAAGCGGTTGCCATTTTCAGTTCTGTTGTGGAATCAGTGGTGAAAATGAGGCTTGGATTTCATGAAGCATCATTTTTCCCCTGGTCAAGGATTTTCAAAAATAAATCTTTAAAAAAAGCACACTATTTCCAGGGATGCACTCGAAATGTTATTTTATGCCATATTTTAAACTATGTGCTTTTACCTAAAACATACAGAGACAGAAAACGCTTGAACAACTTTGTATTTTAATATATTACCAGTCAAGTTGTTTGCAGTATCATTAGTTATTATTTAAGCGATTCTTAACACTGGAAATTCACACAGGATAAAGCAAGGGAATGCATTTCTGTCTCAATTAATTCCTCAGACCTCTAAGAGTGTAAAGGTGCTACATTATAACACAAAGCAGTAAGAGTTTTATTCATTAATATTATTTATTCTTTTGTAAATCTGTTCTGTTCACAGCAGGCCCAGTGTTTCATCATAGTCTTACAACACCAGAAGACCAAAATGTGGATTATTTTTCTTAGTATGTTCATGTACAGATGGTCTGTTTTGGATCTTTACTAAACCTTGCAGATTGTGCAGAATTTGCACTCTTTTTATATTAAGAATAAAATTTAAACACTAACCATTAAGGTGTAAAACATGGTCTCATTAAGATTTTTTTAAATTTGTCATGTAATTGTAATATGATTTAATGTTACCACTACCTTCAGTTGAGAAACAAATACAAAGCTATTTAGATCCTCACATGCACTTCATTTGTTGCACACAGTCTTTAACTCATTTGGCAGACACTTTTATTCGAAGCTGCGTGTTTCCTGGGAATCAAAGCCATGAACTTGGGGTTGCTAGCGCTATGCATACCAGTTACATAAACTCGTTTTCAGCACAGTGCATTAATAATGGTGTGTTTTTCCTCTCTCACCCTGATAAAACTAGCTTATTCCCACCTCATTTGCCCAGAAAACTTCACTTCTGTACTTACAGTATCTGCCAGCAGCATTTCATTTTCATTTTGGCTTGTTTATGTTTGAATTTATCAGAGGATTTTGATCCCATGTTTGTCACATTCTACAAACTTACCCTACCAATCAAATGTTTGGGGTCCGTAATTTTTCAGCTAGGACCTATAATTAATCAAAACATTTATAATGTTACAAAATATCAATTTTTTAAAAAAAAATGTTCTTTTGAGCTTTCTATTCATCGAAAAAAAGAAAAATGTTTCATGCTTTCCACAAACAATATTAAGCAGCAGAACTGTATTTAATATTATTAACAATCAAAAATGTTCCTTGAGCAAATCATCATATTAGAATGATTTCAGAAGGATCATGTGACACTGAAGACTGGAGGAATGATGCTGAAAATTCAGCTCTGCATCACAGAAATAAATCACCTTTTCAAATATAATAAAATAGAAAACCATTTTAAAGGGCCTAGCACAGAAGGTGCAAAGGCACCTATAGTATCCGTTTTCTTCTTCCGCTCTTGAGTGAAAATTATAAAATTTGGCACACTGATAGAGAACAGTCTGAACATTATCCACATCAATTTTGGAGTCTCTAACTCCCTCTAGCGCCACCAACTGCCCAAATTTGCTAGAAGCAAAATTCTTTTTTATCTTATTCGTTGGCTCAAGAATGCAAGAATTTTCCGCCATTTTGAAATGTACAAAAAAACTACTTTTTAGAGCTTGCTCTATAGACAGTTTGTCCGATTTCACCAAAATAGGCTCACATCATCTTCAGACTGTGCTGGAAAAAAATTATTAAAAGCTTTTTGATAAACCAAACCATTCTTGAATAATGTGCAAACAAATTCTGCGAAGAGCACATCAAAATGGATGCGAGGATGTATCTCCGCAAAGCTTTAGTGTATTAAGACAAATCTTGGTACAAGTCATCAGAACCATGACCTGAGGCTACTTGCAGCATATTGGCATAGTGCCACCTACTGTTCAGGAGAAAAAATAGCTTGTTTTGCTTATAAATTTTGATTTGTACGGAGCCCTGGACATGACATGCAGGAAAAAAATAGTAGGCTAAATCGTGCGCATGATTTACTAATTAATTCCCTCGATTTACTAAAACGTGCACGTGATTTACTATGATTTTTGACCAAATCTATGGAGCTCCACACATGACATGCAAGGAATCGAAGGAATGAAATAGTAAATCGTGCGCATGATTAAATTTTTTTTCTTGCATGTCATGTGCGGAGCTCCATAGATTTGGTCAAAAATCATAAAACTGGTATCTATTGATTCAGTGCAGCATACCAAATTGAATACCAATTTTCCCGTATCTGCCATTTTGTATTTTGTTGTAAAATGCTGTCTTTTATGAACACATTAGCATATCATTACGAAACTCTGTGTGTCATCAACACCATGCCCTGAATGTTCTGAAAAAGTTTCAGAACAAAATTTATAATGGAAATTCAAAACTTGATGGTTGAATCTGGTGTCTACTAGGGCTGGGCGATATATCGAATGCTTTTGTCACGCTCATTTCGTCAGTAAAGCCGGTTCCCTGATTACCGCTAAATCGCCATCACCTGCTTTCAAATGGAGCGGCATTTAATAGACAGAGCCGTAGTTCACTGAAAAGCTACGCAATATCACGTTCATATCACGATGAATCATCTTCGATAATGAAGGCAATATTGCGTGTCTTATCAGTGAACTACGGTTCTGTCTATTAATGCCGTTCCATTTGAAAGCAGGTGATGGCGATTTAGCGGTAATCAGGGAACCGGCATTACTGACGAAATGAGCATGACAATCTCATGCAATATATCGCGCAGCCCTAGTGTCTACCATTTTGAATTTATTTGAAAACCTACTTTTTCAAACTCCTAGAATTTTGGTCTGATTTTCACTAAAATTGGTTCAGATCTTCAGACCATGCCAGTTATTAAAAGCTTTTTCATAGACCACACTGTTCTCAAATAATGCATCAATGAATTTGTTGACATGATGACAAGCTGACTCTGAGGCTGTAACTCTGCAGTGCTTTGGCATATTGACACCAAACTTTGTGTGTCATTGTCACCTCACACTGACCACTCCATATTAACTTGGCAACAGCACCACCTATTAGTCAAAACGATAAACAATTCAATCATATTACTAGTCATGGTATTTGATTTTTCAGCTGTTTTGCATAAAATAATCTAAAAATGTCTTTAATTACTCATTGTTGCAGTTGGTCTGATGTTCCCAGCCATGCTTACATAACTCATCATGCCTTTTTTGTGCTTGGCCCCTTAATTGCTACTTGCAGCTATATCATAAATCGTGCACATATTTTAGTAAATCGAGGGAACGAATTAGTAAATCGTGTGCGCGATTTAATTTTTTTTCTTGCATGTCATGTGCAGCCTTGGAGAGCATAAAAGTCTTCTTTCAAAAACATTTTAAAAATCTTCAGTGGACAGATTAAACTGTATCATGAAACAGCCTGATGCAGTCCCACGGCCCTGTAAATGCTAAAGTGGGACGTCCCAGAAGTCCATTTATTTCCCTATCGCCACATGAAGTTCCACTGGCAGCTGGAGGTCTTTGGTGTTTCTGAAATGGGAGGAAAGTTTATTGCGTTGTTACTCAAGGGAGTCGTGTTGTTTGTATTTGTTTTTGGGAAGGTGACAAATATGTTCCTGGACTAAAGGATCCTGATTAAAATTCCCCTGTTCGCTGAGCATAAAGTGGCCAAGAGGCTCTTTCTCAAGGGCACTGACAGATCTACACTCTTCAGCTAAGTTTTCTGGAACCAAACGGTGGATCTCTGAAGGTCTGTTTTAAAAACAACAAGACTGTATTTTTTCAGACCCCTGACCTCTAGCTATTATAAATAATCCAATAATGTTTGTAGCAGTACATTGTGCTTGACCATCATTTATGCAATGAAAAAAAGGCCTATCGTGCAGTTTGTTTTTGTTTGGTCTGTGTGTGAATTGTTGTGAGGGTGCCCTGCTCTGCTGCGGCCCACCCGGACAGATGGACGCACTCCCTCACTTCATATCTGACTCGCTCCCTTGATAGCTGGAATTTATGTGCTGAATTAATGCAATTAATTATGCGCCTCTGCATTCCTGTGGGAGGAGAGAGACAGTGAGAGCCAGTAAAGTGGATCAGCTCAGTGTTGGCATTGTACATCATGACCTTAGATGAGCTTAACATTTTGATGCATGAAGATTCAACTCAAACTTGGAATAAACTTCACTCTTAGTAGCAGTTAAACAGTTGTAATGTTAAGCACCTGTCTCAATATTTTAAGTGTTTATATGTTTAATTTATATACTTTACCTCACTAAGAATGAATTACACCAACTATAGTGCTGTTTATGCATTGTTGGCATGCATTTCAACATTTTACATGAATTTACATATTGGCATCTGAAGTAACTACTGTATGTCCAGAAGATTATCAAAATCACCTGAGTGTTTTTTATACACTGGAAATCAGTGTTATCAGCTTTATTATCAGCTTTATCAATTACCAAAGAGTTAACAATACCAACACTGCTGGAAAATTGTGGAAAGATGTTTTTGCTGTGTTTTGTTGGCAGTTTTTGAAAGGTCACGTTAAAGGTCATGTCTCACATACATACACATGTACAGTGTATGGCATCTACTTTAAATAAATTCAATTGTATTTGACTTTTGCTGCTTAAGCAAGTGATGTTACCATGGAAATGATAAATTATTTAATCCATTTCCTCTCTTGATGCCTACGATTTTATTAATGCATTTTTATTTCTCCAAAAGGAAGATATATTTTTCCAACAGAGCAAAACAATCACTGAAATATGCTTCAGTATTACACTAGCAATTATTACTGAAGCCAAAGCAAAGATATTTACAAATAAAATCACTTAAATATTTGGCAACCATAAAAGGTCACATACTGAAAGATACCGCTGAGACAGAGAGGATGAGAAGGTATATTCCTCTCTGCTAGTACACTTATTTCCCTTTAAGCACACTTAAGCAAAGGTGCTATAAAGTTTGTTATTATTATTTCTGCAAAAGCATGATGTACAGGCACTCAGCGTTCATGTTTGCAAGAGTTAAAGCACTAAGAGCAGATAAATCTCACATATGCTAACAGAGAGAAGTGTTTGCACCCTCCCTTTCCATGATTTAGCCTCCATTAGCCTGCTAGCATAACACACATATAAACAGACACACACAGGTTGTCCACAAACTCACAGCACTTTTCAATGGCAGTAAGATAACGTCTGGATATTGTCATACTCTGTCCAGGCCTGTTGATGTTAAAAATGTGTGTGAAATTCAATGAATTAATGAATAGAACTGAAGAAAATCATGCTAACAGCTAAGAAAAGATGTTGAAAACAAGACGCATGATGCAAAACTCATCAAAATTCACCCGAATACACAAAAAGATCAAATTTTACATGTATTACTGTGTATTACTTACCATAAACTTCTATTGTTAGTAGAGCAAGTTATATTTATATATTTTAAAATTTTTATTTTATATTTAAATGTTAAAAAATGTACTGTAAATTGCAACTTTGGTCTGCTCAAGATGGCTTCATAAGATAGAGAGTACAGAGTCATATGGTGCTTTTTGTAGGAGGATGACAGATTTTTAAGATTAAAAAGATAAATCAGACACTAAATTAGAAGAAAATCTCAGGCAACATGCTGTTTCTCAATGTAGACAAACTTTGTCATCCTTTAATGTTTGACAGTGAAAAAAGCAAATTTAAAGTCGGCGTGAAACGGACGTTGTGATAGTCTTTTACTCCCAATACTAACTTGTATGTGAGTGAAATGGCTTCACAAACAGGAAAAATGTAGGGTTGAACTTGATTTTGTCCATAGGGAACTGATTGGATGGGTGTGGTTTGCTACTGCTGTGATGTCATGTGAGTGACAGGTTGTCCCGCCCCTGCACCAGTAAACACATCATCAGAGAAGAGATGTCGCTGAAAGAGGGAGGGGAAGTTGTTTTGATTAAAGATTATGAGGACACGTTAATTTTTATAAAATAATAATGTACACATTTAAATAATTTATAATAAACACTGAAATATTACGTACATTTTTTTTTTAGATTTCATGGTGACAGTAAATGATTTTGTTTACACTGATTGTTAAAGTGGTTTCTGAGAATGTGGGTGAAAGTACAGTCAGACACAGCTCAAGCTGTTTAATCAAGCATGTACAAATAAGTTTCTTACACACAAGCACACAAGCCACAGGGCCTTAAATAAGATAACAGGAAGACGGCGTGTGCTGCCGGTAGAGATAAAGATCTGATCTATTGTGTGTGAGCTTGCGTATGGTTTGGGTGTGTGAATATGTGCGCTCTTCCGCAGATGTTTGTGAGCGTGTGTATGTTTATCTCTGTGCATATTTGTGTGACACTGAGCCTCAAATAACCTCCTGCTCCAGACCTTCTGAGACTAACGATATTTGTCTCGTGCACAGTCGCCGACTGTACAGCTGTTACCACGATCTGCATCTCAGCTGACATTCTGCTGTCATTCACTTCATGATTCGCATTTTTACGCGATCAGCAAGCGCAAACGTTTTCTAAACATTATAATTTGGTTGCAATTAGTGTATATTGCACTACAAAGTTTTAAAACAAATGTAATATATTCATATAGTGGCAATATTATAGTTGACTTAATCACTTCTGGCTTTTTGATTGTAGCATTTGATACATGCGCTTTCTGTAAAGCAATATGTATTACATTTTGCAAATATGTTTTAATTTTATATAACTAAAATTATCTGAAATTGTGAAAAGACCTGGTAGATTTTATTAAAGTAGTCTTAAACTAATATGTAATATATTTTTATGATACAAAACAAAACCACACAAAACTGCAACATTTGCCAAGTGTTGTTTTTAAGTTTTAAGCCTTCTATAAGAAACATTTTAAAGTGTGGGAGACTTGAACTAACTAATATTAAAACTAATATTAAAATGGGGAACTCCTAGAAAATATCCTGAAAAATAAAATATATCATAAAAACTAAATTATGTATGAAGTCCTGCTACGTATATTATAACATTTCTGCAATCTTATAAAATATGCTAAAACCACCCTTGACATACTGTATGTCATATTATTATAACATTATCACAAACATAATACAACTAAAATAATAATTTTTTACACATTAGATGTGCTAACTAGAAGCTTTGTTGATCAATTTAATAAATAAGCTTCTGTCTGTTCAATACAGTGTTATTACAGACTGTTCATTTGTTATTATTTGTTTAAAGGTATCCAAATGTTGAAAGTCTGTTATTGAATTCTCAATGGGAGTCAGCAATTTTCACACTTTTTGGTTAAAAAACTGCCAAGTTTCATCTCACTACTCACTGGAAGATCATTATGTGTACTTTTTTTGACTGTACATTTACATCAGAATTGAGCGACTTCTTTTGGGTGGGAGAGTTTTGTTCTGACTCACTAGTTCACATCAGTACTGCTCGAGAATCGGTCTTCCATGAGCGGTTCACTAAAGGTCAGAGGTCAGTTCAGGGGGCAGGATTACTGAGCTAAACAGTTTAGCTAGATTTTATATAATACAAAGCTATTTAACAATTGGCCTATTTATTATGTATGAGCGTGCATTATTTATTTATTTATTTTGCCCTTTGGCGTATGAGGTCGCAAATAACCTGACCTTGTCCTTCAAGTTGAATAAAACAATTTTTTATTGTTTTTTAAAATGCTTTTTGAATGCTAAATGTGGCTTGCTTTAGTCCCTTTAACTAAACAACAGTGCAGTTTAACTGCTTCATGAACTTTGACCTCGTCACTTCTTAAAGAGTGACACAGTGGTGTTTCCCCAGCTAGTGTTTGGACAGCATAAACTATGTTTTAAGTGAAATAAAAATAAAGATCCTAGCAAGTCAATTGAAGTGTTTATTAAAGAGTTTGATAGAGAAGGCAAAACAGCTTTTTTTTCCTTTTTTTTTTTTTTTTTAATCAATATTGTATTGTATTAGGCAATATTTTATGAACTATATGGGACATTCTAAGAAAGGTTAAAGAATTTCATATGTTGCTGATTTGTTGCCGTTTTGTATGATCCCAAGCATGCATTATGTGGTTTCTGTTATATGATTATTGTATTCCATTTGATGACTTTTGCTGCCTTCACGTGCTATCGGAAATTTCCTACTTCCCACTTCTGAAGTCATGATTACGAGCTGGTCGCATTCAAGTTCTTTGTTGTCGGAAAGAACAGGGATCATGGAGTCAGGAATCATAGTGAGGAAGGTTTATGCTTGCCTATTTATTGGGAAAATATTATTAAAGCCATAATTATATTTAGCGCTCCACTCAAAATAAGCCCCATTAAGCCCCAATCAAAATAACTTCCCCTCCATCTCTTCTCTGATGATGTGTTTACTGGCACGAGGGCAGGGCAACCTCTCACTCACATGATATCACAATAGCAAACCACAACCATCCCAATCTAGTTCCATCTTACATTATTTTCTTGTTCGAGACGCTGCTTGATGTAGGGCAGGGGTGTCCAACCCTGCTCCTGGAGAGCTACCGTCCTGCAGACTTCAGTTCCAACCCTGCTCCAACACACCTGTCTGTAATTATCAAGCAACCCTGAACACCTTGATTATCTGGTTCAGGTGCGTTTGATTGGGGTTGGAGCTGAAATCTGCAGGATAGTAGCTTTCCAGGAGCAGGGTTGGACACCCCTTAGGCTTACTTGTTTACACAACAATGATGTACTAAAAAACGGAAAGTTTTTCCATTGCGTTTTTCACGTACAGACGACAACATCTTTTACCTGAAAAATAAGATGGATAGACTGAACACGTAATATGCATGCACACAACATCACCGTTTTCACAAATGTGCATTTTGTAGTATAATTTTCAAAAACGTGCACTTTGAAACCCGTTTTCAAAAGTTTGTGTAGGTGTAAATGAACGGCCAAAACGCATAAAAAGTTTTACATTTTGAAAAACTGCCCCTCAGATATGTCGCAATAAGGAAGAAAAGATTATCTAACTTCCATTTCATGTTGATTTTTTTTTTGAGGGAACAAATTAAACCAGGCAAAATTGTTACTTTTAAAGGGTTAGTTCACCCAAAAATGAAAATAAAATCATTTATTACTCACCCTCATGTCTCATGCCGTTCCACACCCATAAGACCTTCGTTCATCTTCAGAACACAAATTAAGATATTTTAGTTGAAATCCGATGGCTCCTTGAGGCCTCCATAGGGAGCAATGACATTTCCTCTCTCAAGATCCATTAATGTACTAAAAACATATTTAAATCTGTTCATGTGAGTACAGTGCTTCAATATTAATATTATAAAGCGATGAGAACATTTTGGTGTGCCAAAAAAAAACAAAATAATGACTTCGGAAGCTTCGGAGCACAAATGAATCAGCGTGTCGAATCATGATTCAGATTGCATGTCAAACCGCCAAACTGCTGAAATCACGTGACTTTGGCGCTCCGAACAGCTGATTCGACACACTGATTCATTTATGCTCCGAATCTCCCTGAAGCAGTGTTTTGAAATCAGCCATCACTAAATAAGTCATTATTTCCTTTTTTTTGGCGCTCCAAAAATATTCATGTCCCTTTATAATATTAATATTGAACCACTGTACTCACATGAACTGATTTAAATATGTTTTTAGTACCTTTATGGATCTTGAGAGAGGAAATGTCATTGCTCCCTATGGAGGCCTCACGGAGACATCAGATTTCAACTAAAATATCTTAATTTGTGTTCCGAAGATCAACGAAGGTCTTACGAGTGTGGAACGGCATGAGGGCGAGTAATAAATGACATTATTTTCATTTTTGGGTGAACTAACCCTTTAAGACAGTTCAATCAATCTTTGTCATTTGTGTTCAATTTTATTAATATTTAAAACATGAATTTGCAAATAATGGTTGTGTCCAAAAATTTTATCATTCTGTTTGTTTGTTTGTTTTTTCTTATTTTCATTTAAATATTCTCCCAGTAGGCCTCAAACTTAATGTTTTGTTCTTCAGGTAGATATTATAGACCAATGAAGGTATTTGAAGGTGCTTTATTGTAGTACTCATACGAAGACCCTGTGATTACATAATGGTCTCATATCGCTATAGTTTCCAAATGCCTTGAAGGCTTTCCTGTTTATTTACAACAAAGCAATGGGGACATGTTGTCTACCAAGAAAATTTCACCTTGGTTTTGCTCTCTCTCTCATTCACTCTTGAACAATGGATCTTAAAGTCTTTGTGTGGAATGTATCTGCTTTCAGAAACAAGATCAGAATTTATCTGGAATGTTTGTGAAGAAACAATAACCATGTGTGTACCTGTGTGTGCAAACTTTCAGTGCCACTTTAGTGAGGAAGAAATGAAAAATTAAGTGTTAAAAGCTTTTTTTAGTGACTTGTGTTGGTATAATTAAAACATAGCCACACACACTCTCACACACACATACAAGGCCAATATGAGGTGCAGAGTGGAGTAGATTAGCCTGCAATAAATCACATCTGCTCTGTGTGAAACCGATGATACAGACATACTCTATAAACTCCGGTCTGCCAAAAAACACACATGTGAAACACTGAGAAAGATGGAGATAAACACACATAAACAGACACTAAAATTAAGTATGTGTGGAAGAAGAGGCATTCTTGAGCTTTAGCAAAATCTTTAAAGGTGCCATCGAATTGAAAATTGAATTTACCTCAGCATAGTTGAATAACAAGAGTTCAGTACATGGAAATGACATACAGTGAGTCTCAAACTCCATTGTTTCCTCCTTCTTATATAAATCTCATTTGTTTAAAAGACTTCCGAAGAACAGGCAAATCTCAACATAACACCGACTGTTACGTAACAGTCGGGATCATTAATATGTACGCCCCCAATATTTGCATATGCCAGCCCATGATCAAGGCATTACACAAGGGCAGCCAGTATTAACGTCTGGATCTGTGCACAGCTGAATCATCAGACTAGGTAAGCAAGCAAGAACAATAGCGAAAAATGGCAGATAGAGCAATAATAACTGACATGATCCATGATAACATGATATTTTTAGTGATATCTGTAAACTGTCTTTCTAAATGTTTCGTTAGCATGTTGCTAATGTACTGTTAAATGTGGTTAAAGTTACCATCGTTTATTACTGTATTCACGGAGACAAGAGTCGTCGTTATTTTCATTATTAAACACTTGCAGTCTGTATAATTCATAAACACAACTTCATTCTTTATAAATCTCTCCAACAGTGTAGCATTAGCCGTTAGCCACGGAGCATAGCCTCAAACTCATTCAGAATCAAATGTAAACATCCAAATAAATACCATACTTACGCGATTAGACATGCTGCATGACGAAGACTTTGTAAAGATCCATTTTAAGGGTTATATTAGCTGTGCGAACTTTGTTTATGCAGTGATAGAGCCAAGAGCTCCGGAGGGAGCGGAGAGCGCGCGATTTAAAGGGGCCGCAGCCCTGAATCGGCGCATTTCTAATTATGCCTCAAAATAGGCAGTTAAAAAAATTTATTAAAAAAAATCTTTGGGGTATTTTGAGCTGAAACTTCACAGACACATTCAGGGGGCACCTTAGACTTATATTACATCTTGTAAAAAAATGTTCAATGGCACCTTTAATGCATCGTGCTTGAGTACAAATAGCTTGCGATTACACCAGTATAAGAAAAAACAAACAATTTTAATACTCTCCTTAACCAGAGACAACTATAAGATTGTCTCTGTGGCTCTATCAAAACATTAGTGTTTTGTTGGAGCATCTTAACCAACCTGATACTGTCACTGCATCTGAAATCAAGTACTTCCTTACTAGTATGTGAAAAACAGTACGCCAACAGAGTGCTATGTCTGAATAAATTGTATTCGAAAAACAGTTGGAGAAAAGTACCCAGATGACCTACTACTTCTGCCGAGATTCTGAAGTGTGCATTCGATGGACACTTTACTATCCCATGATGCCTCAGGAGAGGATTTATGAATGGCAGTGAAGCGACGAACTGAAAACTGGTACGTCACGGTGAACTTGATTTCACCACGTACAACATGTTCCTGGATCAACATCTTTGTTGATCCTGGAACAACATTCCAATCAACCAATCAGATTTGAGGGACAAGTTTATTATGTCAAGTTTAGGCTTGCAACCAGGGTTAGGTGCTTCTACATCAATGTTATTAAACTATCATTTCCCTCTGATTTTAGGGATAAGTTATGGGGGTTGGGAAAAGGTTAGGACTAAATTTTCGGATAGGAATGTTGTTCCAGGATCAACAAAATATGTCTTACTTGGAAAAATCACGAAGACCGGTAGGTCACGTGACAGTAACAACATGGTGGATGCAGTACGTCCAGATTCCATTCATACTACCTATTATAATCATACTTAATACAATTTTTCAGTTCAAATGTAGCATCTACTCAGACAGTATGCAATTTCAGATGCACCATGTGTGTTTGGATCAGCCAATGATGTGAATTTGGGGTCTGGATCTGTCTAAAGACACTGTGAATTTTGGGAAACCTCATTATTTCTGCACTTTTGTTTGGTGATGTTAGTGGTGTGGCAATAACATGTCAACACTGTTTTTTTGATCATCAAGTTTTATTATTATATAGTCATATATGTTACATTATTTGGTGAAAACAGCAAACATTACTAAAAGCACTACTACTACTACTACAAAAAAAAAGTCTCATTCACAAATAATTCTATACAAGTTGCTTTCTGTGCAACCTCAGTATCTTTTCTGTTCATTCCCGCGACACTCGCGCCCAAGAGCATGCGCAGTATGATCTTTGTGCAACGAATAAACAGTAACATTCTCAAAACAAGTTCAAAACAGAAATGCAGAATACATTCAATGCAGTGAGTTGCCTGTGAGAGGCACAGACAAAACATTCATTATCGACTAATGCGTTGCTTGCTTTCCACATTGTGCACTGTGGAGAAGAGTAATCAAAATAAGACTTTTCTTACATTCATTTAAAGCAATACTGCCATCTGTTGGTGAGACTATCACAGCAAACCTGTTTGCAAAGAGTTTTTTACCAGCTTTCATTATGGGCATGTGAAACATCTGTGTAGCTAGACAATGCTCTTAAGTGACATTTAAATAGATTTGAACTGCATTTATTGTGCTTACTATCATGCCCATTTTAGCCATGGCCCTCGCTTGCATGTTTGGGTCCATCTTTGAGCCTGCAGGCTCTTAATTTTTTTTTTTTTTTTTTTGAAAAGCACCAAACTAACACTGAGTCCTTGATCATTATGTTCCAGATGATCCACATGGCATCATGAAGTAGCCGGATGGATGAGGGACGACCATACAACCCTGATCTGGGCCGGGGGTGTACGCAGGGGGTTCATCTGATGGATTATTGGTTGGGCTGTCAACAGGGGCGGGGTTTTGAGTGGCTGGCATGGCAGTGGGAGGAGTTACAACGTAGCCTCCATTTATTGGAGCAAAACTCACAGATGTGTGATCTTTGTCTGTAGACCCGTCCAATCCTTTGTCCTGAGAGCAGGAATCCTCACAGCACAGAATATAAGGCCCGCTGAAGTTCATGCCTGATTTGTCTTTGCACATGCCTTCCCCTACGTAGGTGCACAAGTGGTTTGATCCAGATGACTGCCCAATTTTAACAGCTTTCACACTCACATCTTCAGTATGTAACAAAAGCGGCTCCTGGGAGACACTGTAACAAAATTATGTGTAAAAGTAAAACATCGTCAGATTTAAGATGCAAAACATTGTCTAGACTTTAAAGTCGACATGAATTACAATAATACGCAACCCACACCATAATACTACATATTTTTGAGGGTTTGAAAGAGGAAGTGGTGGCATTAGCCGGAATGCAAAGTCGTTTCAGATCAGTGTTGCTACGGTATTATTAACTAAATTTAAAACAAAAAATGAAACTATTAAAAATCATTTTTGCTAACTGAAACAAAGCTCAATTGTCATGTCACCTTTATTTATACAATACAGATTGTTTCAAAGCAGCTTTACAGTAATAACAGGAAAATGATTATTCAGTGATGCAAACAGTTCATATCAGCTAAAAAAAACCAAAAAAAACAGTGTCATTGTTCAGCTGAAATTAGTTTAGTGTTAGTTTAGTGTGCCTTTCTAAAGATCATCAATTATTAAATTAGTTAATAAAATAAAATAAAATATAGCTAAATATTTCATAAAAAACTTAAACTAAAAAATTAGAAATGTTGCCTTGACAAATAACTAAAATTTGTTGAATTACTAAAATTGTTAAAACTTAAACTGATATAAAATTAAAGCTAATTAAAATATATATAAAAATGAAAACTAATAAAATAGAAAAAGCACATTTACAAAATAAAAAAATAAAAATAATCTAAAATTTAGCTAATTTAAAATGTTAATAAATATGATTTTATATATATATATATATATATATATATATATATATATATATATATATATATATATATATATATATATATATATATATATATATATATATATTATACTAAAATAGCATTTTCAGACACTATACTGTAATTCCTACACAAAAGGCCATGATCATGCCAATATACTTATATAGACTTCACCATAGGAATGAAAAGACTATCTCAACTTCCGTTTCATGCTGACTTTAAAATAGTTTATATGAGAAATGTTTTCATTTGAGTGAGAGCTTACCTGCTTTTGCAGAGACTGATATTGTCTGTAGCCAGCAGAACACACATAGAGGTTGTCTCTTTCTCAATCTGGAGATGCGGCCATCCGGTGGAAGACTTCTGAAAGAGATAGGAAAAAGAAAATATGTAATTCAGTTACAGCATAACCTAACCATGTGTCATTTAAAAGAGTGGATTAATAGTTATAAAACTTAGTCTATAAAGACAAAACTGATAGACAAAAAAGCCATGTTTATTATCATTTAGCTGTTGTGCTCCAGAAATAGTGATTTCTGAGAAACACTGTTGAAAGTGGATTGAACCAAGCAGCACAACACACTTGTAGCCAATCAGCAGTAGGGGGCGTGTACACTCATGATGACGGGGGAGGAGAAAGAGTGAGCAAGAGCAGTGTTGCCAAGTCTGCGGTTTTCCCGCGGAACTGGGCTACTTTTACACTGTTGTCGCGGGTTGTTTTTCATGTCCGGGGGTTGAATCGACCCCAAAGAACATGATATTTATCCCCTGGAATGCAGATTTTACCAGGGGAGCCCCACCAAGAATGACGATTTTACCCCCGGAACATGATTTTTACCGTGAGACCCCCTCTGAAATGTGTTTGGGCTAGTTTTGGGCTATTTTTGAGTCGCAATTGGTCTGGTTTTATTGTGAAAACCTGGCAACCCTGAGCAAGAGGGAGATTTGAAGAAATACTGTAGAAATAGAACGAGATGGCTCAGAGACATTACAAAGGAGAAAAGATAAGATGAATATCACTGGAAAGAGAAGGGTTATGATCAGACAAGAGCTTTAGGACCCGCTTTAATGTTAGAAAAGCTTTCCACCACTAGAGACACCGAAATGGGAAGCCCTGAAAACGGATGCCGAGGTTGCGTTGTTTCTGCTCCATACATGAGTAACACTGGTTTAGCTATGTTTCACAGAACCAAGATATGCTGTTGTAGTAATATTAACTCTAGTAACAGGACAGTTTTGAGTGTCATTGTTTGACTGGAGCTGGTGTGCTGCTGGTGACGAACAACAAACTCTTGCTGGTACTTTTGTGTACTATATGTTAATTTTTTGTTCTTCCTTGTCATTCGTTTGTCATCTCCGCTTTATTTTTTGTGAAGCAATATTTTCTTTCGCTTCAGCTATGATAAAGAGACATATGCTGCATCCCAATTCACATACTATCCGTTCTAAATAGTATTCGAAAATAGTGTATGTTGAATCTGAAGTGCAGATCCGAGCACACTCTGAATGGCTAATGTTGCCCACAACCCATTGCGCTGTGGAGAAGGATTCGATTAGAACTACAAACACGAATAAAAAGTGTTAAAAAACTACAAACATGACGGATGTGCGTCGTGACCGCCTCGACAGTAAAAGGCCCACTGAAGTTCTTGAAACGCGCAGCATTATTCAATGTGTTGACGTAATTTCAACTGAAACAGGAAGACAAGGCAATATATTGACCAGCTCCGCCCCTTTTTTAAAATAGCCAATATCGTTTTTTTTATATCACAGCTCGGCCAGAGCCGTTAAACTCAGTAAAACTTCAGTTTCCTTCTAATCTCTAACAGTTTCTCCTCCTAATTTTCTCCATATCACTTTAAAATACAGAATTCAAATGGGTCCGATACGTTTCGTGATCTGAGCCGACTCGTGGATATGATCCGGTCTGTGCTCTCGTGTCCCTGGGTCAGAGCAGACTGTGCTCGTGCTGCAGCAGTTCATGTTATACTAACGCGAAAACGGACTTCATTCACGTCAAAGGAAATATTTACACTGTCTGAATCGTTCCCTATATCCTTGATATAGTGCACTGTGTGCCATTCACCATGTATAAACTAGTAAATGTGTGAGCAAATGACCAATTTCAGCCACAGATTTCTGTTTATAGTGTAGAAGGGGGCGGGACTTCAGATTCTAGAGAGCGTTTGATTGGACAGAAGATTTGATGAGAAGCTGAAGTGATCCATTTTAGCAGAAGTGAGAGACTGTAAGATTTGAATGCTTATATCTCCTAAATGCGAATTTTGTCATTGTTGGAGGGAACACACTAGCTTAGTCATAACCTTAAGGCTAACATATTCATACTAAAAGCTAAAAAAAAATGTACATTTTGATTTTTAAACAGAGTGGTTAAGATAAAGGGGTTTCAGTGATTAATAATCAGTATCTAACCTGACGAAAAAAATATTTAATAAATGTCATCCACGTTATATTTCATCTGCAACAGCATTGTGAACTTTTATAATGATGTGTTTGGCCATTTGCGTGTTCATTATGCAAACACAAGGAGAGTTCTCCGTATGAAAGACCTATGACTGGCAGATCAACATACGACTACATTTCTCTCCGAAATGGTAAGAAATTAAATTTAATTGAATGTGGAGGATTTTAACTGTGACAAGGTGATTGACAGGGCAGTTTACGGTTACAGGTTGCACATAACTAAGTGACAGAATGTCTGTTAAAGACTCAATTATGTTAAAAAGTAGTATGTCCCAAAGCTTGCATGCTACACACTCAAGTATGTATTTTTCTTCACAAAAACAGTACATACTTTTAAGGCATAGTATAGGTAGGCGAACTGGGATGCAGCAATACACTCTTGCATTGCGTGTTTGAAAATGCGTATTGTGCATCAAGCTCCAGATTCAAGATTAGTCAGAAAAGACTCACCTTGATTATCCCCTCCAGCACTTTGCTCTTTATGGGCGATGGAACCGATCCCTTCCATAACTTAACCCTTCTGTTAATAGAATTACACATATGAATAAACAAACAAACAAAAAAGCTACATATAATGACTGCTGCTGTAGTTCAAACAGTAAATCATGGACTAGCATTACCAGTGTATATTAACAAGTTTGATTTCCAGGGAATGCATGAACTGATCAAATGTTGGATAGATGCATAAATGTCAACCTGTAGTGTGATTTACCTGTAACAGACAGGAAGGGCATTGTACAAGATGATGAAAAGCACCGCCACAAACACAGGAACCAAAATGTAGATGACAAGGCTGATAGACGAAGCTGATAGACAAAAAAATTTGGGGGGGCGTAAACAAACCAAATTAGTAATGCAGGATTGAATGTTATATATTGTCATTAATTACTCACCCTCATGTTGTTCCACACCCGTAAGACCTTCATTCATCTTCAGAACACAAATTAAAAGATTTTTGATGAAATCCGATGGCTCAGTGAGGCCTCTACTGCCAGCAATGACACTGAACCTCTCAAGATGGCACTAAAAAGGGCACTAAAAGGCACTAAAGACGTATTTAAAACCTTAATGTTATGAAGCGACGAGAATACTTTTTGTGTAACGACTTTATTCAACAATATCTAGTGATGGGCGATTTCGAAACACTGCTTCATGAAGCTTCGAAGCTTTACGAATCTTTTGTTTCGAATCAGTGGTTCGGAGTGTGATTTCAGTAAACGAGGCTTCATTTAAGTGATCCGAACCAGATTCGAAACAAAAGATTCATAAAGCTTCATCACTAGATATTGTCATAAAGTCGTTAATTGGTTTTTTTTTTTTTTTGTGCACAAAAAGTATTCTCATTGCTTCATAACATTAAAGGAACATTCCACTTTTTTTTGAAAATATTCTCATTTTCCAACTCCCCTAGAGTTAAACAGTTGAGTTTTACCATTTTCAAATACATTCAGATGATCTCTGGGTCTGGCAGTACCACTTTTAGCATAGCTTAGCATAGTTCATTGAATCTGATTAGACCGTTAGCATCTCGCTCAAAAATAACCAAAGAGTTTCGATATTTTTCCTATTTAAAACTTGATTCTCCTGTAGTTACATTGTGTACTAAGACCGACGGAAAATGAAAAGCTTCGGTGTGTTATGATTCTTCTGTGTCGAATCATGATTCGGATTGCGTGTCCAACCGCCAAACCGCTGAAATCACGTGACTTTGGCGCTCCGAACCGCTGATTCATTGTGCTCCGAAGCTTCCTGAAGCAGTGTTTTGAAATCGTCCATCACTAAATAAGTCGTTATTTTGTTTATTTTGGCGCACCAAAAATATTCTTGTCGCTTTATAATATTAATATTGAACCACTGTACTCACATGAACTGATTTAGAGGTGTTTTTAGTACATTAATGGATCTTGAGAGAGGAAATGTCATTGCTGGCTATGGAGGCCTCACTGAGCCATCGGATTTCATCAAAAATATCTTAATTTGTGTTCTGAAGATTAATGAAGGTCTTACAGGTGTGGAACGACATGAGGGTGAGTCACTAAAAATGGAACTTTGAGTCTCAGACCTTTCCAACAATATGTGTTTTGTCAAGAGTAGAAAAAGTTTTTAATATAAAATAGGGCAGTACATTTTGTAATATGAAACATGACATTGTCCAGAAGGGGGAGGTGCCTGGTTAAAGGAATTTAAGTACTGTTTCCATGATGGTTTTTACAGGATGAATACTGAGGCTGTAACCTTTTGAATGATACCTAATTTAAGATTATTAATAAAATATGTAATATGAAAAAAAAGAGCACCAATCTTCTTGCTGCCAGGACACTAACAGTTAAGCATTTTAGAAATGACCAAACATTAGAAATGATACCTTGACATCTAACTGAAACAAGTACTAAAATGACTTAAACTAAAACTGATATAGTAATGAAGTTAAATGGAAATATAAAAAATAAAAATACAACTAAATTATATGCACCGTGCCACTTATTTTAATATTTCTCAAAGTAATCTCAACGCAAAAAAATGGCCTATATATACCCAAATTCAACTTAATAAGTCAATATTAATTGTTTAGTTTTTTTCAAATCTATATTTATTAATGATGTAGTGTGTAATTTTAAAAGTGAGCACATCTCAGTCTTGACACATTATCCAATTTTGTCTCAAATTAAATTAAGAAAGAAAGAAATCAACAAAATAGGGTTGTATGATCAGAAGTGCATAGTCAATGGTGTTACCTGGCTTGGTGGTGAACACTGCTGGCTCCGACCAATCTGATGGCGGAATAATATATTCGCTATCTGGTATAAGCAGTAATCTGATCTGGGCCTGGTATTCGGTTGAACAACTTAGATCCTTAGATGGAATATCAAAAAAGTTGACCCCCTGTTCAAGGGTAACGTTCACGAAGTCCTACAAAAAAAAAAAAAAAAAAAGTTAAAACCATGCATGCGATCAGTCACAGTTACAATGAATCATTTAGATGCAACACAGATATCGAAAGATAGCTAACACACCTTGTGGGACAAGAGTTTTAGCTCGGTGGAGTAAAGAATCACTGTTTTAACATCTGGTATGGGCCAGGTCATTTTGAAGATGCCATCTTCTTCCATCACCTGAATCTTGTCAGGTTGTGGAAATCTAACTTGAAGAGAAGAACACCAAACGTTAATGTTCCTCCTAAACTCCAGAGGGCAGCACTGGGCACACAAGACTCCACTAAACAACACTTTAAAGAGACTCACTGTGTTCATGAGTTTGGAACGTCCTACTGTAATGCACTGGTCTCAGCTCCACTGTTAACAGGTAAGGGTCAGAGACAGTCACAGAACACATAAACTCTGATAGCTCAACGTCTCTGGACTGCAGCTGAGGATGATCACAACAAACAGAGGGTCTGAGGGATAGAGAAAGGGTTGTCAGTGTACAGGATGTGACATGACACTGTAGATCAATTGTTAGTGATATCACATGAGTTTGGGATGGATGGAGAACTCACTTAGCGTCATTACTGTCATGGCACCAGAGACGATAAGACATAACCTGTAAATAGTCTGTCTTCATCTGCCAGGTACACGTCACCGTTTTTTCTCCCTCTATCACACACTGCAGGTTATAGACTCCACTGACCTCCTCATCTGCAAAAGGTCATGAACTTCATAAAACTGGTATTTGCAGTATAATGAGGAAAAAAAGGAAAATTATTTTAGGTTATTAGCAAAAATAAATAAATAAAAATAACACCATTGTGAGTCTTCCAGGACACCGGGTGGCTCCAGTCACTCCAGAGTCCTACAGGACCCCGCGCTCTCACTTTGGCTTCATAATGGTAGCCGGGCAACAGTGACTCCTTGTCAATCATATACGTAGATGCATTGATGTTATCCACAGTCTGTTCCAGTAAAACAGAATGAGGAAACTTATCAAAGGTAATATTTCAATAACATGCAACCAATTAAATCTGACATTATAAATAACTTTAAAGATAGACCTACTGTGAGTTCTGAGATTGTTATTCGATGGTATATGTTTGTTGAAGCCATCTGCTTATTTTTTTATTTTTCATTTAATGGTCTATTCAATATGAAAAACTATGCATAATCAATGTACAAAAAAAATCACCAAAAGAAGTTATATTTTGCAATAAAGGCAGCCTATATTATAATATAGATAAATAGTTTTGAATTTCTCCTTCGTTTTTAATTTGATTGTCATTTTCAATGGGATTGTATTTCTTTCACGTGCATGTGTACCTTCAATTTTGTCCAAATTTCAAGTCCATTTTTATTTAAAATAAAAGTTTGTAATGTTGTGTTTCTTTTTTTTGTTTTTTTACCGCTAGATTTTGAATTTCAGTGGCGGGCTTCCTTTTTTTTTTTTTTTTTTAATTGAAACAACAGTAGGGGAATACAAAGACATTTGAATCTATAAAACAATTAAATCAAAATTCTGTATCTTATATCACAAATCAATCATGTTTCTATTACATTAAGTATCCTTTTCAACAGCTTAGATGTCTTAACAGCTTTTCGATTGTTCTGTATTAAAGTTAGAGAGTCATAAAAAATCTTCAAATCAGTGGAAAATAGTCTACCATTTGGTACAGTCGATATACATTTCGCTTTATGTATATGATATTTCCCTAATAGAATAAGAAGTTTAATTATAAAATCCATTTCCAATAAAGCAGTACCACAATCCATAAACAAGACCATTACATTGGTTACATAATGTTGTGTTTCACCTTAAAGTAACATTGCTGAAAATTGTGGATAGGCACTCTACAGCTAGGTGGCGACAAGTAACTCTCTTTGTTAGTGCATCACTGAACCATTCACTGAGCGATTCGCTCAAAGGCTGTGTTCCACTCCACGTTTAGACATGCACTCATGAACTTCCCTAAGCACTTCCCCTTGGGGTTTCCCTGCCACCATTTTGAAGTGAAGTGGATGAGGGAAGTTTATATGGACAGACCCTCGCTCCCTCGATTTTGACAGAGGGAGTGAGTCCATTTCATATGTACACTTCAGGCAGCTCTATATACCACAGTGCAACACGATTGTGATGTCACTGCATATCACGTTTACTTTACCCCACCACAAACAACTCTATGATATATTATTATTATTTTTTTTAAATATCTAAAACAACCCAAACACACTTATGTACATATAGAATGCTGCATAAAACAGTTTTGCAAGAAATGTAAATAATCAACTCCATAGCAGTTTCCAAGTGATCAAGGGCTTAGGACAGGGATGGACAACTCCGGTCCTGGAGGGCCAGTGTCCAGCAGAGTTTAGCTCCAACCCTAATCAAACACACCTGAACCAGCTAATCAAGGTCTTTAGGATTAGTAGAAAGTTATAGGCAAGTGAGTTATCATCAGGGATGGAGATAAACTCTGCAGGACACTGGCCCTCCAGGACCGGAGTTGTCCATCCGTGGCTTAGGAGTTCCAATCCAGCCCATTGCACGAATTCCGCCAGTAGTGGGCAGTCATGCAATATAAGCAATGACGTACATCCAAGTCAACGAGACTGAGGGAAGTTAGCGAAAGAAGGGCGTAAAAAACGAACTGGAACACCAGTGTTGCCGGTTTTCCGGAACGGCTACTTTACACTGTTGCCGCGGGTTGTTTTTCATGTCCGTGGGTTGAATCAAAGACTATAGAATAACACAAGACGTGTCACTCATATTGTTTTGAATGGGAGAAAATGTAACGCGCAATATGGCGGAATAAGTCCCGCCTTCTAAATAAGAGCCAATCGCCGACTGGTAAAGTCATCGCGTCACTTCAGCGGCCGTTAGAATCACCGGTTTCTATAGAAACACTCGCCTACGAAGAGACACGCATTTAGGTCTGCGTATGCGCATTAGCTTGATCCAGCCTGAAAAATACATTTTTTTTGTCATGATTTGAGCGTTTAGAAACTAAATTTATGAGCCGGTTGTTGTTAGATTTCATTGGTGATTTCAAATATCAAATTTAATCTTAAGGTTGGCGAACAGTTTTGGAGAATTTGATGTTTCCCCATTCAAAGAGATAGGAGCTGCATGATGCCCAGGATGCCCGAGAGGCGTTTCAAAGATGGCCGCCGAGTGAAATGACTTGTCTTAAAGGGACTTTGGTTGAATCGACCCCAAATAACGTGATATTTAGCCCCTGGAATGTGAATTTTACCAGGGGAGCCCCGCCAAAAACGCAGATTTTACCCCTTGGAACGCGATTTTTACCGTGGGACCCCCCTGAAATGCGACTGGGCTAGTTTTGAGGATAAATTTTGTTGTGAAAACCTGGCAACCCTGTGGAACACAGCCAAAAACCCTGATCAAAACAAGTGCTTATGTGAGTGTTCGACTAGAAGTGGCGCTGCGCTGCGGTGTATGACATCAAAAAGTATTGATCGCTTCTATTTGAACACCTAATGACTAATTAATTTTACTGAACCGTTTTTTTTTTTCCAAATATACAAATTAATTCAGGAAGTAAACATCACTGTGTGTTTCACGGAGACAAGCAATAGATTGTTCTGTGAATTATTTTGGAAATTGTCCTTGGGAGAGCAAAAAACTGTCAATATTGCGTTAGAAGTGTAAGTTACTCCAACACCTTGTTTATTGAAATGTTGTGTAAAAGATATTTACACTTGCAATCATGCTGTAGCCTATGTTATTTTTTAATTGATTCATCACAGTGGAAATACGAGTTGTAATATTTATACAGTATCAGTAACAGTAGGCTACACAAGTATTTTTGCAGCAGGCTAAACCAACCATTTTTTTTTTTCACAAATGGCATATATTACTGATTACATCAGTAACACACTGATTCTGCAAGTGCAAACACACATTTCGTAAACAAACAATGCCAACCGATCGCATAAATACATAGAAGCGTAGGCTACTCAGCATTCACTCATGTAAATATCCAAATCTTGACAGTGGATCTCCAGTTTCAGACCGCTAGCATCACTCTTTCATGTGGAGGCTTTATCTTAGTTGGGAATCTTGAGTTTGAGGTTATATGACGTTTCCTTACAATTTCAGATTGTGTTGTTTGATAGTACAGTGAAACAAAGCTGCTGCTGCTGCACAGATATTGCTATAGAAAGGATACCCACTACATCCTATAAGAAAAGGTTGCTATCAGATAATATTTGAATATGTGAGCGCTTTAATGACATTTAGGGTTTGGTGTTTATACCTTTGATTCATTTTCCTCATTTATTTAAGTCCATTTATTTCAGGTAAGTATAAGTTACAATATCTTTCAGAAGTTTGGAGTCAGTAAGATTTTGAATGTTTTTGAGAGCCAGTTGCATTTATTTGATCAAAAATAAAGTAAATCATTATACTATTGTTGTGAAATATTATTAGTTTGTACCTTATCTTAAATTAATATACACCCTTTAGGGGTAGTGTTTGCACATTTTTTCTGATAATGCACTGTGTACTCACAGTCCAGTCATGCTTGTGTCTGCGATACTGAAGCTGGTACACCAGAGTACTTGTGATGTTTGAGGATGCAGGATATGGGCTTTTCCAGGACAGCAGATGACTTCCGCCATTAGCCTCCATCTCTGTTAAGTCAATTGGGGCCTTAACTTTTCCTGAAATCACAATAACACAACGGTGAAATGCCTTTCCACAACAGAGATGCTTTAGAAGGTAAATACATGCACAAAACACACACTCACCATGCTGAGAAACATTGAGAATTGTGGCGTTCAATGTACAGGGTAAATTGAAGAATAGAGTGTGATTTGTTCCTACGCCAAACCTTCTAGTTTTATAGCGACACTCGTGAGAGATCTTCCCATTGGGTAAAAGCACACCGGGTCTGTGCGGGACGCATTTCGTTTTTATACTACAGAGAAGGAGAGAGAGAAAAAAAGTTATTTTTCCCCTTTGTAGTTTTCTTTCGTTCTTTCTTTCTTTTTTTCTTTCACCTACTTTGTAGATGTGTCCCAGTAAAGTTCAAACAAGGATATGTTTCCTGTAGCATGTGGATGAACATGTGGATCAACCTCCCAACTACATTGTACACTGGTCTTGTAGTCATTGTAGCACTGTAAGGAATCCATCAATGGAGATTCTAAAACAAGAGATTAGCAGTCAGTATTAAAGGTATGGTCAGTAACATGTCTGAGATGGACAGATTTGATAGACTACAACATATGGGTCACCAAAGCATGGCAAATACATATTCTTACGTTCAGGCAAATAATACTTAAATTTCCCATAAATTAAAAGAGACCCATACATTTCCATCAATGGTTATCAACATCAATTCAAGAATTTTAGTTGCAATTTATTTATTTTTGCCATTAGTAGTATTATGTTTTTCTAGTTCACATTTTAAATTATGGGAGCTTGTTTCCGTCATGTATAAAAAATAAAAAAGATTTTTTTTTTTTTTTCAGAATTGTGAGTTTGAAAAAAAAAAAAGTCAGTCTTTTTGTCCTCATAATTGTACTTAATAACTCACAGTTCCGAGTTTATATCTCACTATTCTGAGAAAAGAAGATACAAACTTGCAATTGCAAGAAAATAGTCTGAATTGTGAGAAAAATGTTGCAATTATCTTTTACATTTTTTTTTCTGTGGTGGAAACAAGCTTCCATATTAAATGGCTTTGCAATGTGACATTAATTTTCTTTATATTTTGTAATTAATTACAATAAATACACTAATAAAGGTATTTAATAAAAAAAAAACATAAATAGCAAATTAGTTTTAGCTCTTGATAAAGGCCTGTTCACACCGAGGACAATAACTATAATGATAACTATAAATTTATAGTTCTAAAAATCATTCTAAATATAAAAGAATAGCAGAGTCCACATCACAACTATAACAATAACAGCACAGAGAAACTATATCATTGGAATCACTTTCAAAACTATAACTATCTTTCTTGGTGCATTTAGCATGTCACATTACAAGATATTTTCACTTCCCAAAAGTATTTCATGCGAACCATTGCACATTTAAATTGCAATGTATGAACACTGCAAATATCATGCAACAACATATAACTCTTCAGAATAATAATAAAAAAAAAGCCTGTTCAGTGATGATCTGTCCTCCAGTTTGGGAAAAAAAGAAACTTTTTTCAAAGGTTATTTTTTTCCTAGAGTGTCGCTGTCTCACAGACGTGTGACCACAGGCAGGAACTTCTAGAGGTTACTAGATTGACAAAGCTCAGGGTGATGTCATTTTTGGATTGTTAAACTTAAAGGGAATTTTTATATACTATTCATAGATTCTGCAAAGCTCAACTCAAATTACTTAGAAGTAAAGTTCTAAAATCAGGGGCTGTATTCATAAAACATTTTATCTTACCACTAAGAGTTCTCCTAAATAGCAGTAAAAGTTTTTAGTTAAGAGTTTTCTCTTAAAACCTATTCACAAAGCTGCTGAGACCAACTTTTACTAAGGAATAGACTGAAGTCTTAAAGGGTTAGTTCACCCAAAAATGAAAATTCTGTCATTTATTACTTACCCTCATGCCGTTCCATACCCGTAAGACCTTTGTTAATCTTCGGAACGCAAACTGAGATATTTTTAGTTTGAATCCGATGGCTCAGTGAGGCCTGCATAGCCAGCAATGACATTTCCTCTTTCAAGATCCATTAATGTACTAAAAACATATTTAAATCAGTTCATGTGAGTATAGTGGTTCAATATTAATATTATAAAGCGACGAGAATATTTTTGGAGCACCAAAAAAAAAAACAAAATAACGACTTATACAGTGATGGCCGATTTCAAGACACTGCTTCATGAAGCATGGGAGCACAAATGAATCAGTGTATCGAATCAGCTGTTCGGAGCGCCAAAGTCACGTGATTTCAGCCGTTTGGCGGTTTGAGACGTGATCCGAATCATGATTCGATACGCTGATTCATTTATGCTCCGAATCTTCCTGAAGCAGTGTTTTGAAATCGGCCATCACTAACTAAGTCGTTATTTTGTTTTTTTGGCGCTCCAAAAATATTCTCGTCGCTTTATAATATTAATATTGAACCACTGTACTCACATTAACTGATTTAAATATGTTTTTAGTACCTTTATGGATCTTGAGAGAGGAAATGTCATTGCTCCCTATGGAGGCCTCACTGAGTCATTGGATTTCAACTAAAATATCTTAATTTGTGTCCCAAAGATTAACGAAGGTCTTATGGGTGTGGAACGGCATGAGGGTGAGTAATTAATGACAGAATTTTCATTTTTGGGTGAACTAAACCTTTAAGCTAAGAGTAAGGGCGGGGTTGACCTCGTTGCTATGGAGTATCCCCACAGTGATTGGCTGATGGGGGAGGAGTCAGTGATTTAATCATAGAAATATTGTAGAATGAGGTGTCATTTTTCCACATTAAAATAAAGGTTTTAAAATACAAATGTTGCATTATTCAAATAAATATTTTTTAATAAAAATGTTGCCATAGTCAAAATAAAATGTTGCCATATTGTTGCCATAAAGGTTTTAAAATGTAGGCTAAGTGTCACTAATTAAACTAGTATATACAGTTAATTGTCCGCCTCTTGGATGTCTGCATCTCAACAAATTATGTTTTATAAACAAAGTTTGGGAGAAACAGTCTTTCTAATCAGCTCGAGAGGAGGTATATATACACAGACGAGAGTCGACTCGTGTATAGTTACTTTGACAGTTTTCTGCATCCCTCCGCCAACCCGCTCCTCCCTCTCGGCTGGGGATACGGGGAGGAGCTAGTTTTAGGAGCTAGTTTTAACGCTAAAATGCTTTGTGAAATACTCCTAATACTCCTAGGACTCCTAAATTTAGGACTGACACGTCCATTATTTTTAAGAGTTTCTCCTAAATCGGCAAGTTAGGAGCTACTTTTAGCCTTAAGATGTTTTGTGAATACGGCCCTAGATCTTTAGACCTGCTTTTTACTGGCCAATCTAACTGGCCACGTCCAGAATTACAAGTGTCTGCAAAGGAAAATCTCTATTGACTGTCTAGTTGGGTCCAAGATAAGGGTTTATTTTTGCTGCGATAATAAAATTTATATGTATGAGTCCAGGACGGAGGCCACAATAATAAGATTAGAAAGACCACTGATAAGGTCTATCTGGTGGACACAGGCCTGAACTATGCAGATTTTAAGAGAATTGAATACAATAATGTCTTATCTTTCTCTCTCACCTTTCCCATGCGTGACTTCATAAAAAGGACACAGATTACTGTCCCCTCTGACCAGCAGAGTGAATGAAACCATATGCAGAATCCATGTAGAGAACATTGTAGCTGAGATCAGAGTCCAGGCACTTTTTTTAGAGCAGGTGATTCTTCTAGTTATTTCCAAGATATCTGAATATTTAGAAACCAGTGTTGATGGTTAGAACCATTCAATTTAAAGGAACAGTTCACCCAAAACAGAAAATTCTGTCATCGCTTGTTCACCCTCAAGTCGTTTGTTTAGAAGATCTTTGGGGTACAAACAAAAAAACACTGAGCCATTCTTCAAAAACAGCTTATTTTGTGTTGCACAGAAGCAAAAAAGTCATAGAGTTTGGAACAAAACATGAGGGTGAGTTAATGATTACAGAATTTTCATTTTAGGGGAATGACGTTATGCTGTTATAGAAGCAAACACAAAAAAAACACACCATACACATGCTTCTGAGAAATTCTCACTGCTTTTAAGCACAAAATTTCCTTACATCACATTTTCCCTGTCATTAAAACATTCAGCACCCACACAGCAAACTTTAAAGCTGAAGTTTTTTTGAAGTCATTTCTGCGACACCTAAAGAAACAGTAAAAATATTGACTGTTTTCTAGCATGTTTCCTAAACACTACTCCTGTCAAACAGATCGTCTTGCGTAAAACTCGTCTAGAGTTGTGTCTAGAGTTTAGAAGTGTTTTCACATCGAAATGACAAAAAGAAGTATTAGTTATTTTGAAAACACAACAAAGCATCTAAAAATGTTAAATATTAAATTGCTTACTGTTTGAGACACAAGCATGGTGACTTCCAAATCCATCTTTCGGTTGAGAATTCAAAATCCATCTTTTAATTAATGGAGCTCTTCAAGTAACTGGTGCGGATCTTGATAAACGCCCTAGATCTTCATGGCGCATGTTTTATACAATAACTATACATAAACTACCCTTCTGCGGTGATCCTGACCATCTACCCATAACCCACTAATGAAGCTGCGCAGGGTAAAACACAGACGCTCTACTCTGTCACAGTTCTCGCAACTGCCAGGAAACCGTAAAGAAAGGGATTTCCCTGCGCTTAAAAGACTGTGAGGGGCGTTGGGGGAAAGAGATGTGGTCAAACTGCACACGTTCTGTCGGAAATTGACTTTAAAATGTGTGTATTTTGTAAAAGTTAGTTTAGTTTCATATGTTTTCCTGACATTTTTAAGTTTACGCTTTCATTTAGAGATTGCGTGGTGTAAGGTAGAGCTGCTATGTTTAGCTGCGGTGACCTACTCAAGCGAACGTAGTTGAATGAACTCACTGAAAGGGCAAAAGAAACAAAAACGTGAGGTAAAATATGTTTTCTCCACAACAACTCTTGGTTGTCTTCACGTGTGAATGCACTCCAAAAAACGAAACAAAAACAGTTAAACAGTGTAAAACACTGCAACAAGTTAGATTTACTTGAGAAGGTAACTTTTTTTTTCTGAAATCTTGTTTTAAGCATAAACCTCTTGTAAAACATAAAACTTATGTTTTTAGTTTAAAACATCTTCCGAATTTATCTTTGTGTTTTATTTTTAAGGATAATGTTCTAATTTCTCAGAGAATCTTTGGGATACAAAAGTATTCTGAATATAATTATCTCTAGTCTTTTTTGGTTTTTGATTATCTGTTGATAATCTGGGTATTTTAAACCTAAGAGGTGATCTTTAATCCATATAAAGATCAGGATAAAGGTCGGAAGTCTTCAGAGAAAATTGTGAAATTACCACTTCATGGTCACTTTTTTCCCCCCTATATCCTATTATCAACGCTGTTTAAGTCTTTGCGAGTTCATTATAATGGAAAGATTTGATATACATTCATTCTTTTTTTTATTTTTATAAACTCACTCAAATAACTATATCTTTCACTTCTCATTGGCGATTTTTTGAGTTTAGTGAATTTTAATACTATATAAAATATATATACGTAGTTGAAAGCATATTATACAAGTTCATACTCATTGTTTAAAAAATACGTACCTGTATTTCTGTCATCAAAAGCAGGCTGGTAAACTTTCCATGAATCTGTGCTTGGATTAAAGAGTGCTTTGGTCTGTTGCAATCAAAGACAAATCAATATGTGTTCCTAGTGTGTGTGTGTTTGAGGCATTGTTCCTATTGCTGAAGTGTATTTGCACTCGTGAGATCATTTACTTGAAGCTCAAACCAAAAGTTCCTTTTTTTTTTTCTCAGTTGGGTAAAAACAATAGTTGTTTGGTCATCAAAAACAGCCTTTTAACAGGAACAGAGTTGAGTTGCTGCTAAATATGAACCAAGAACCAAATAACTAAGTAACGATATCTTGATCAACAAATTGACTGTATTCAACTTTACATTATTATGGAGAGTGATTGTCAACTTTCATACAAAAGCAGAACACCTCTACACACATATTAACACCCACAAATGCATAAACCTTACTCCTACATTCATTTGCTAACACACTTGGTAAAATACACCCATGAACTCACATATGCAGACACAAACAGCAATGAGGAGCTTTCCAGTAAAAGGCAGGAGATCCTGAAAGTGTCAAAAATGTCTCACTCTTTCTCTTCCTCTTTCTCTCTGTGCATAGTGTTATATGCACTAAAGCATTACTTATACTCAGCTCTTCTATTTGAATTCTAACTGAGCATAGGTGTTCAAATCAAGTATGAGTCATTTGCATTTTTGATGTTGCTAATTGGAAACATGATTAAACATCCAGTCCGTTCCCCTTATATTTTCAGGAACCACAAGCAATCGTGCCTGGATGTGTCTGGAATTCTTAACAAAGACAGGATGTGTTTAATATGTGCATTTATGTGTTCACTGATTGTATTTTTTTGGCATAACATGGTATGTAGAAGGGAAGAAATTAGAGTGCGAATAAAAGTGTTGAGAAATGTTGCAAGCCAGCTTTGAACTCTTACCCACAGTAGCAACAAAACTCAATCGCTGTGTTCGAATATATGCCTATTTCCATGCTACTGAGTAGGCCAAAAACAGTATGTGAGCTGAGTAATATGTAAGCGAAAAGTACCCAGACAGTGAAGTGGACACTTTACTATCCCATGAGGCCATAGGAGAGGATTTGTGAACGGCAGTGAAGCAACCGAATTTCATTACAGTTTTTCTAAATCAACTTTTTTTCTCAAAACAATAAGTTCTGGTCTCTGAACAATTCGTTTCTTGTTCACATCAGATTTGGATTTCTTACTGATTTAAGCAGGTTTTGCATGAGTTTTGGCAATACAGTTGTCTTCTATTTGCACAACATGTCAATGCACATGGCTTGTTGATCAAAACTGATTCTCAGTGAAACTCACTCTTCACAACTTAAACGTTCTTTCATTGTGTGAGCCATCACATGCTAAATGATCCATCAAATTCTACAAATACCTTTGACGTTGAATATTTGTAATGTCTGCTGAATTGGCAAATGGCCTGCCATTGTAATGAAATAGGAATAACAATCTTACCGATCAACAAATCAAGTTTGGAAGCATACACTAGGCTATATGGAGTTTGCTCAGCACAACCACTACCATTTTTGAACATGCAGGAATGTCTAGATCCCTAAACAGCAACAGCAGTTTATTTTTGTAGAAATGTGTTACATATAAATTGATAAAACACTGTTGCTTGTCGTGGAAGAGCTACAGGAAGATATGCAAGTCTGTAAATCTAAAAAATGCTGGGTTAAATATGGACAAACCCAGCAGGTTGGGTTGAAAGACACCTATTATGCCCTCTTTCAAGATGTAATATAAGACTCTGGTCTGGTCAAGTTTCAGCTTAAAATACTCCACAAATTTGCCCCTATTTGGGGGTGAGGAAAAACATGCCTTTTACTATATTGCTGGCTAAAAAAATAAATCCAAAATTGGTTGAAAAAAATGGCTGGGTGAAAACAACCCAATCCTTGGGTTTGTCCATATTTAACCCAGCATTTGAGTGTAGCAGAAGACATACTGTATGTAAAAATGCAAGCAACTGTGAATTTTCAGTTTTCATGCAACACGTAAAAAATATATGTCCTGTGTAAATAAAAATGTTTGGTCCCACTTTATATTAGGTGTCTTTAACTACTTTGTACTAACATTTAGTGTAAATTAATGATTAGATACAATGCGCTTGTTTTTACATTGTACTTATTTTACCAAAAATACTGCTGTAATCAGACTGTTGAGCCTTCCGTTACCCTCTTAACCCTTCCTTAAATCATACCACTAAACCTCTCACTAACCTTACCCTTATCCACCTCAATAGTAGCACGAGTTTTTCGCAATACAATATGAATACAATAAGTACACTGTACTTATATACATGATGTAAGTATAGTAGATAAGGACACCTAATATAAAGTGTAACCAAATGTAAATTTTCTAATGTCCAAAGTCAGTATTGACTTTTCCTGGTACATTTTCACCTTCTGTCTGAATCTGTATCTAAAAAGCTCAGTTTGAGACACAAGGTGCTCTATTTTAATGATCTAAAGGCATGGTCTATGCCACCGCATGATATAAAAGGGTTGTCCCTATTCTCTTAATGAGCAATGGATGAGTTTTTTGGCGTAACGTGCAATAAACCAATCAGAGTCTCATCTCCCATTTGCTTTAAAAGCCAGCTGCACACGCATCATGGCAGATTCGCTATGGTGGAATTTGCAAGTGGAAAAACTGAATGCTTTTCTAGCAAGGAAATGGATCTGATTGTTCGCGAGTTTAAAGCGAACTCAGTAAGATTTGTGAAGCTCCCCCTACAGGTTCCTTCAGTGAATCACACTGTCGTAAATACTCCAAGCGCAGCTCTGGACTACAACGACTACAACGCTCACCAGCGCAGTAGTTTTGCAAATACAGTACAAGAAATCTTGATGGATGTTGTTTTTTTCGAAATTATCTTATAAAGTGAGGTCGCTATGTGTATATTGAATTACCGTAAAGCATTTTGTCACTCTCGCATGAACGTGAACATGAGGCGAGATTGTGTCAGCGCAACTCAACTTGCAAGTGCTGTTTTCTGGCGTAGACGTGCAAGAGGGGGTTAGTGCTCGCCTCAAACACACCACTAGGAGTCAATTAACCATGGTAAGGACTTAGAAAACTATTTATGAAGGTAAAAAAAGTTACTTAGTTCTGCTTTAAAGCGCGAGAGCAGGCCATCTACGGTACAAGACGGATTCCACCAAAGCATTTTTTAATCTTTATGCACACAATAGTTAATTTTTACACTGTAATAATTTTATTTTTAATATTTGGCATGTTTGTGTGTCCCTGAGTGTGTAATAAGCAGAGTGTACGTGTGCTATGTACCCGCATATAGGTGCATATTACTAACACGTTCTTTAAATAACGAAAAATACATGAGGTATTTTCAGGTGCATTGTTGGCTTGTTGCTATTTTGAGGCAACTGAAATAGACTGCACCATTGACCAACTGAAACCTCGTCTAAAGTCAATGGCGCAGTCCATTTCAGTTGCCTCAAAATAGCCACGTGCCAACAATGCACCTGAACACACCTCGTTTTCAGACTATGGGTGCAAATGCATTTGCTTTTTAAACAACGTGGTGCAGGAAATGAAAATGATAAGTGCGTCAGGCTGAAACTTGCAGAAAACACTTGCAGGCGTAATGTTCGCAAAAAACACTACGCCTGGTGCCGCAATGCGCCAGGTGTATGATAGGGCCCAAGAGCATTCAGCTAGACTAAACTGACATATTTTGTATATAACAAATATTTCCACAGTGAAAAAAAAATCTAAGCAGTTTGACCAGTGTGGCTTACACAATGACAAAAACACTTATTTTCAAAACTAGGTTTTAAAGCATGAATTAAATGTTTTGGGTGAGTAACTACATTTTGCAGAAATGCAATAGAGCTCTGATGTCCCAGTTGTGACAATTGCACTTACAGTTTAGAGAAAGTTAAGGCTGTTTAGAGAAAAACCTGTAATACTACACACATTCATACTATATAGAGCATTGTTTTTTAACTGTCTCGAACTAAGTTTCCAACCATATGATTACAGACACAGCGAATGCAGAGCTTGTCATTTTAACCAATTCAAAACTGTCTAAGAATACTTCTCTGCATAACATGGCTAAAACTTGAATGATATTTAAGCTATAAAGATTCACATTAAAAAGCTGAAGGCTTTTATTTCGTGGCCTAAAGCTTTGGTTTTTATGCTCTTCATTTTTGTTGTCGAATGTGTGCTGTTGGCCTTGATCTATGAATTATCAGTTCACCTACATTAAAGTGATGTGAAACTGTGATATTTCCTGACCACAGGGGACAGGACGTAAACGAGATACTGATCTCCCTGCCACAAAAATAGTTTGTGTGAATGCATGAGCTCAGGTTGAATGACAACAGGCAGCCTTCGCGAAATTTGCATCTACATAAACGCCATAAACAACACATTTCAATAGAGCCTTTCAATGCTTTATTTTGAGAAAAAAAATTTGGAAACAGTAATTTTTAGTTTTCCCTTGTTGGTTTATCAGATTGTTCTTTGGTAAAGTACGCTGTCGGTCTCCAATCCTTCTGTGGAAATCACAGGGTGAGCAAAAAAGCAAGACAGAAAGATAGATAGACGGACAGACAGGTGGACAGAGATACATAGATCCTGATGAAGCTAATCATAAAATGATTTTTATTATGCCATCAATGTTACAGGAACAATGATTTCTGATTACTTGATGAATTTTAGGTTGTCTTTACTTGGACCTCTCAAGACTGCTCTGTCAGACCACATGTTAAAAACAAAAAAAATGAAAGAAGAAAACAAAGAGAGATAAAGGAAGATTGTGTGAAGATATGGCATGTTGTAGCGGAAATGTCAAACAGTTTTTTTGTTTTTTTTTCAGATGAGCAGAACAAGCCTCTGTCGATCTCAATGTTGTCATAAAAGAACAGTTACTTCATCTTATATTTAAATAATATCAGAAAAAAAAAAAAATTATTTTATTGTCTTCCATTTCATATGCAGAATAGACCTCTGGGTGGATCTCGATCAGCATACTTCGGTGTATGAAGAGTATGTGCTGCAGTGGTGATGAGGATGTACAGTATGCACACCAATGTGCCGTAAAACAGTAGGCCAGGATATCCTACACTACTACTGAAGAAAAAAAAACAAAAATGTGTCTGTCTTGGCTCTTTTATTGATTGTACAGACAAAAAACAGTGGAAAGAAAACATCAGAATATACAGGTTTGCTCATGCACACTTAGTTTACTTGCTTTTAAGTGCACAAAAGCACCCATGATCTGAATTTAAACATGATTTTGTGTCCATCAGTCTCATAAACAAAGCCCTGGCCACCCCGACCCCCCAGAATTTATAGAAAATCTCATTACAACAGGCAGTTTTAGCCAACTCTTTATATTTTTGCATTTAATGTGTATCAGGTGAACTGTGGATGCTCTGTGGTCATCGTATTATGCTAAAGCTAGCATGTACTGTGGTCACTGTGATTTTGCCAAGTAAGACATGTTCCTGGATCAACATATTTTGTTGATCCTGGAACAACATTTCAGTCTGAAAATTTAGTCTTAGCCCTATTCCTACTCCTAAACCTAATCCTACCCATAACTTATCCCTAAAATCAGAGGGGAAAGATAGGTGAATAGCACCTAACCCTGGTTGCAAGCATAAACTTGACATAAACGTTAAACTTGTACCTCAAATCTGATTGGTTGATTGGAATGTTGTTCCAGGATCAACAAAGATGTTGATCCAGGAACATGTCGTACTTGGTGAAATCACATTCACCCGTGTACTGTAGCCCTCTGAGCATTTTTGGTGTATTATTTTCAATCTGGTATACTGTGTGTAGTACAAATGATATTTGAATTGTGAATGTGCAGTATATCCGGTGGATAATGAACTGATCAGTTTATGTTAATGATCAGTTACAGTTTTCTTTTCTTGCTTTTGTTTTATGACTAATTTTAGTGGGTCTTCAGAGCAAGATTAAGGTTTGTGGGTTTGGGTTATGTTTCCGTAAGATAAGGATTTGGTTAGCTGCACATTAGCTTAATGTTAGCATTAGCCACAGGAGGCTGGTCGTGTGTATCTATCTGGGTTTTTTATTCAGTGCTTTCCTGTTTTGTGAGGGATTGTATTCATTTACAGAGTAGTTTTATCTTCTCAGAATCGAGTGTGTGAAAGTTTGCATATTCATGCATGACTGATATCTGGATTCCCCTATTTCTAATTTGATGTTAGTTCGACTCAGTTGAATTTCACACCTTTATGCTTTCAATTCTTCTGTGTGGATGTGTTTTGACAGATAAAATGTTCTATATTTCTTTATGCTTATTTTTCTTAGAGCACATGTAAGATGCAAATGTTTGCCTTTATGTGAGTTCATTAACATTGCAGTATATTAAGAAAGTCATAGTCTTTCATTCAAAAAGTCTTGCCATGCAGGTTTTTATAAACCTTGTTAGTCATTTAGCTGCTGACTCTACACGTCAGAGGAGGACATTTGAAGCTGTGACTCAGTCCAGAAGAAAATGTTTGAAAGTCACATGCTCTTGAGTATAAATGTCTCTAGCCTTTCATTCTTTTTTTTTCTTTTTTTTTCCCAAGGTCACTCTGTAAAATTCTGTACTTTGAGTAACTCTTTTCATCCATGCGTGTGAATCTCTCAAAGAATTCTCTAGAAGTTTTGCATTCTCAAGGCTTGTAAACCCAACTTCCTGGTGACAAGTGTCAGCATGAACTTGTAAAGCCACAAGAAGGTTAAAACTTCCTCATTTTTATTTTTTTTTTCAGGACCTCTTTTTCCACTGTTAAACCTTAAGTTTGGTTTTCATATAGTTTATTTCGAGTCATTGTACTTTAAAACCAGACGGGTGACTCATGAACAGGTAGGAAGGTTTTGTGGCCAAGAACTACTTTCACTTCAAGTTAGGTGCTTTACAGGAATTGCTTTTGGAGCGATTTTTTTTTTTTTTATTTTTTTTTTTATATACCCCCCACCACCAACAACAAAAAAAGAAAAAGAAAAGAAAAACAGTAAATCATTCTATTGTATTGAGGTTTAATGACTTAATCAACTTGATTTATGTGGCATAGTTTTATTTAGTGTGTTATTTTAGGATCTGTAATACCTGCAGTTGTACAATACCTAAAGAAAGCTCTTAATTGATTAAAATGCGAATAGTATGATACTGTGTTACATTATCAAACAATTAAGCACTGGAAAAATGTCCACAATATGATAAGGAAATATTAATACAGTACAGTATGTTGCATGGGAATGCTAATGGATAATTTTCTCCAGGTATTGTACACGTTCTTGTGCACCTTTAGTGAAAAGGAATTTGATGTGCACAGTGGGCAATAGGCATTTTGATTTTTCGTTATTATATAATTATTAATCGTTATTTTACTTTACTACTTTATTTATTTTATTTCCCAACTAATGACTCATCTGGGCTTTCCAATAGGTTGCAAAGTGAGGGCGGAAAAAGTAGCTTCCTTCCACTTAAGAAGAGTTGTGCACTTTTTATTTTATTTTTTTCTTTAAAGGTATTTATTAACCAAACAAAAGTTAATTGACGTTCACTGAATTCTGGGTTTATATCTTACACTGCCGCTTCAGTGCAGTATAGCCACAGAGCTATGTGACAATGAGCACGACTACAATAGGCTACTAATAATTCATTAATAAGGGCCGTTTTCTTGTACAAAATTAAATATTTTAAGTTAAATGTACAGTGTTAGACATGTAAAAAAGACAAGATTCTAACAATGTCAAGATCAAATGCCTGACACGGTATTTTCACAGACTAACACACGTCACGTCTCGGGCATAGACTACAGTATTTAAAATAGCATATATGCATTAGTTATATTCTCAATGTAATTTACAGAGCAATTCCTGCAAAGATTTTAGGTTAACTATAGTCTATAGAAGAGACTAGGATTACTGTTTGTCGAGTTTTGACACTCTCGCCGATGTGAACACACGAGTCTATGGTGTCGACTTGCAGCGGGGTGGGGGTGTGGCAACACGATGGTGTCTCCAGTAGACATGGGCAAAGTAGGGTTGTGCCGATGGACGATGATTTCATCCATCGGCACAACCCTACTTTGCCCATGTCTACTGGATGACAATCCTGACATATTGATTCGAGTTTCATGCAATTTGAAGCATGCTAAGTGTAAGTTTGATCTGTTGCTATGGCAACAGTGTTTGAAAAATATTAAAAATCTTTTTACAGGTCTACATTCGTTATGTCTTGACATTATTCTAATGAAGTTTGAAGCAAATTGGGTAAAAACTTTAACTATAACTTTGACTCGCAATAATCACATCCATGTGTTCGGACTCCTACAATGAACACACAGCTGAAGTTTCATAAAAAACAATTAATGTATGCAGAGGTTATAACACACTTCCTGTTTCCCTTTTCTCACCATAAATTTGTTGCCTCACCACAGCCAAACCATTTGAGATATCAAAAACCCACTCGCAATTTTACGTCCTCAATCTCTTGACTTCATTCTGATCGAGATTGGTGATGATCGGATTAATCGTCTAGGAGTATATCAAATTCCAGAGCATGTGCATACCCATAATAGCCGACTTCCTGTTGAGCCGGTGTATAACTTAGAGCACGAAAGTTGCTAGGCCCGATGAGGTCTATATGTGTACCAAGTTTCATACTATTATGAAACTATGTGCAAGTGTGTTTGATATACAAAGTTTTTGGACACCATTCAAGGGGGCGCTGTCGAGCCCCCCTGCCACGCCCAGCTCCCATCCTTTGCAGCGTCCTAATGGCCGCAGATTCCAATGAGTGTGCCAATTTTCAAGAGTTTTTGAGCATGTTAAGGCCCCCCCAAAAGCCACGGATGACGGAAAAAAACGAATTCTCCTTAGAAAAACAAAAGAGCCCTGTGCCTGAGTGGCTTGGGCCCTAATTAGTGAATGTAAGTTTGCCCCTATAGTGCCACCTAGAGCTCTTTTGTTGACATATCCATTCATATTTTAACAGCAGATTACACAATGAAGGTGGTTTGTGTGAAAGTGTGTGTTTCTTTCTCTTATTTTTTAACAGAAGTTATAAATGCAAGCGCATACACACACACACACACACCCAAAGTTTCCCAATAGTGTCTTGGTTATAACAAGTTCCTTAGAAGTTGCAATTTCTATATGACGTAATACTTGTTTCTTGCAGACATGAGTCTACTTCCTGTGGACAAAGATGTCCTTCTTTGTTTTTTTAAATTCAAACCAAGCTGAGGCAGATGATCTGGAAACTTATTTTTTATAGTATTAGCAAATTTTCCTGATAAGCGGAGACGTTTTCTCACTCAGGATAGGGAAACAGTCTTTTATGGGACTTTTTTCTTACCCCAAGAAGTTGGGAATTTGTTTTGTGTAAAGTTTTGTCTCTTAAAACTTTCCTGTAGTCATACTGTATGTAGCACTTACAAGAGGTTCAAGCGATTGATGCTGATAGAGGTCTAATGTGGTCTAATGTGTTGCAGTGTGTCCTTTCCTGTTCTTCAGAAGCTTAAATGGTTAGTTCAACCAAAAATTACTCACCCTCATGTCATGCCACACATATAAGAATTCTGTTCTTCGGAATACAAAGGAAGGTCTTTGTGATGAAATCTGAGAGATATCTGACCCTCCATGGGTACGCAACTACCACTTTGACAATTCAAAAAGTTCATAAAGAGGTAGTAAAACTAATCCATATGAATGAACTGGTTTAGTCCAAATGTTCTGAAGAGACACGATCCCTTTATATGATGAACAGATTGAATTTTATTTATAAACAGATTGGCTTTCATTCACATATAATACTTGATTATCAAACATAAATAGAAGATCAGCCAAACCTGCTTGATGCGCGAGAACAAACCTCTTCCAGAAGCTCCGTAACACACAAGATTGAACCTCATTGGTTCTCGCACATCAAGCAAACATGCTTGAGCTTACGTTTACCACAATGTGTGAGTTGATGAATGTTTATGTGTGAATAAAAGCCTAAATTAAATTTGTTCATCATATAAAGCAATCGAGTCTCTTCAGAAAATTCGGACTAAACCGCTCTATTCATATGGATTAGTTTTACGATCTCTTTATGAACTTTTGGGAGCAACAAAGTGTCAGTTGCATAGCTGTCAATGGAGGGACAGAATGCTCTCATTTCATCAAAAAGATCTTAATTTGTGTTGCGAAGATGAACAAAAATCTCAAGGGTTTGGAACAACGTGAGGGTGAGTAATTAATAACAGAATTTAAATTTTTGGGTGAACTATCCCTTTAAGCCACGGACTGTAATGTTGCACTGAGAGCATTAGTGTGTGTGTGATCCTGAGGGAATTATGCAGCCTTTGTCCTTCATGCTAGAGCTGCACAATTGACTCCTCAGCAGGCTTAAATGGACTACAATTCCCATGGGATGTCCACAGGAAACTGCATCCCCTTTATACTTTGATACTCATCCCAGTGAGCTGGCTGAAGACCTTAAAATTACAATAGAATGATATTATAATGTACATACACGATTAGTCCTGAATCTCTGTCACATTTCTGTGTTGTAGGTGCAATACTGACTGCCACAATTATGTGGTGTTTTGGGTTTTCATGAGTTCAGTTTATCTTGTTTCTCTTCAGACCTGAACCTCCAGCTGGACCTGTGACTTCAGCTCACTCTACAGCATGTAAGACTTTGGCATGCTTCACTACCATCCAAGTTAAAGCTGTTGGATGGGCTGGGGACAAAAAGTAAAGAAAGAAAGAGAGAGAGTGAGAGAACAAGTACCACAGACTTGCCCGTATTTGCTCACTGATTCAACTCAAAAGAGTAGACTCCCAAGAGTTACGATTTAAGCACTGATGCTTAATACTTAAGGAGTTTGTTCATGAAATATTGACTTAATATTCTCACAGATTAACAGAGCTCTGCATTTGTCTCATGATTTGTAGGTACAAGGTTTTCTCAGGACAGCTTTGTCCATTTAATTATTAATCATTACATCAGAGGGAATATTTCAACTGCGCACATACTGTGCTTAAAACTCAACTGAAATGAGTTGAGACTGTTGCAGACATTATCTACACTGTGACCTGATAATCGTTCCCTGAAAGTCAGTTTCCCTGCAATTTCTCTCCAGATGCAGTAAATGTGATCATGGTGTGCGCTGAAGGCTTTGAACTGCCCCTAGTGGTGGTTTGCTTGAGATTCTGCTGAAGTTTTTTGTGAAGAACAGGGATAAGAGAAGAGAATTATAATTTGGTCTTTTATTCCATGTCTAAATGGATTTAGGGATCAGCTTAATGCACATTAAATGAACGAATTCCCTTATGAATCGCAAAGTAAACTGAGCAAAGGAGAAAGCGAGCTTTATTAGGTTATTCTGGTAAATCTGTCAACTCTCTCCTGTGTACACTGGATCATTCACATGAAGAAAAGGGGTGTACATGCATCCCTCACACTATACATTTGAAACTCTTTACACCAGATTAAGTTTTCAGATGAGTTTGTTTCCTGTCATTTTCAACCATCTGAGTAATATATGCTTGCATACTAATATCCAAACCAGTTTGTGTAAATTGTGCAAACAGTGAATCAGTCTGTGAATTACCAAACAGCTGAGGTAAACTTTAACTATGGTTTGAGTAATTCTGTAATGTGGCTTGTTTTAGTGCCTCCCTTGAAGGTTGATTGCAGAACAGCATGTTGCTTGATGTGATATTGAACATCATTAGCGTTTAGCTGATCTGGGAGCTGTGTTGGCCGTTAGCCTAAAAGCTCTCTTTAATAAACACACCAAAGAAACCCAGTAACCCAGAGTAAATCACTACACTCAAGTATGCCCTAAAATGCTGAAGAATTCACTGATTATGTCACTCTCTTCACGATCATGTTACAAAAAAAGACGTGGTTATACCAAGTCTTCTGAAATCAAGTACCAAACGAGATATCAGTATTTGCTGAAAGTTTTCCCTTCCACCATTCACACATATTCAGATTGTTTTGGATACACAATTATGTTTGGGAAATTATACTTTTTTTATTCGGGGAATAAATATAAAAGTCATTGTAATTCATTGAGATGCATTGTATCAGGATTGACTTCAGTAATTCCAAACAGTACTGGTTGTTACCCAATTATGACAGACTAAGTTAATGATACTGAAGTACAAATTATATTAAAAATTATATTATTATTAAATTATATTAAAGTCGGCATAAAATTTAAATTCATGCATGTTATTGATCTTATTGTGAACAATTCATCCATGCATATCTTTACATGTTTACATTTTTGTTTTAATCTCATAATTTGTAATAAAAATATCTTGATTTCTCTATTGTGACGTATGCTTTTCCAGTCATTTCATATACGTTAACACACAAACCTATTTCTTATAATCGACTGCATGCTCGCATTCAAATCTGCCTTCATCCAGTTAACAAGCATAGAACAAAGTTTCCAACTTACTTTTTTTTTCTTTCTTGATAATTCATTTCACTTGGATGTACATCACAATACAGAAGGGATCTGTTACTATTTCAGTTTCATTGTGACTTTAACTTAAACAAAATACACTGATTGGGTATAACATTATGACCACCTTCCTAATATGGTGTTGGTCCCCCTTTTGCTGCCAAAACAGCCCTGACCCGTCGAGGCATGGACTCCTCTAGACCCCTGAAGGTCTGCTGTGGTATCTGACACCAAGATGTTAGCAGCAGATCCTTTAAGTCCTGTAAGTTGTGAGGTGGAGCTTCCATGGATCGGACTTGTTTGTTCAGCACATCCCATAGATGTTCGATTGGATTGAGACCTGGGGAATTTGGAGGCCAGGTCAAAAACTCATTGTTGTGCTCCTCAAACCATTCCTGAAGCATTTTTGCTCTGTGGCAGGGTGTATTATCCTGCTGAAAGAGGCCACAGCCACCAGAATACTGTTTCCATGAAAAGGTGTACATGGTCTGCAACATTGCTTAGGCAGGTGGTACGTGTCAAAGTAACATCCACATGGATGGCAGGACTCAAGGTTTCCCAGCAGAACATTGCCCAAATCATCACACTGCCTCCGCTGGCTTGTCTTCTTCCCATAGTGCATCCTGGTGCCATGTGTTCCCCAGGTAAGCAACGCACACGCACCCGGCCATCCACTTGATATAAAAGAAAACATGATTCATCAGACCAGACCACCATCTTCTGTTGCTCCGTGGTCCAGTTCTGATGCTCACCTGTCCACTGTTGGTGCTTTCGGCGGTGGACAGGGGTCAGCGTGGGCACCCTGACTGGTCTGCAGCTATTCAGCCCCATACACAACAAACTGTGATTCACTGTGTATTCTGACACCTTTCTATCAGAACCAGCATTAACTTCTTGAGCAATTTGAGCTACAGAAGCTCGTCTGTTGGATCGGACCACACGGGACAGCCTTCGCTCCCCATGTGCATCAATGAGCCTTGTCTGCCCATGACCCTGTCGCTGGTTCACCACTGTTCCTTCCTTGGACCACTTTTGATAAATACTGACCACTGCAGACCGAGAACACCCCACAAGAGCTGCAGTTTTGGAGATGCTCTGACACAGTCGTGTAGCCGTCACAATTTGGCCCTTGTCAAACTCGCTCAAATCCTTACATTTGCCCATTTTTCCTGCTTCTAACACATCAACTTTGAGGACAAAATGTTCACTTGCTGCCTAATATATCCACACACTAACAGGTGCCATGATGAAGAGATAATCAGTGTTATTCACTTCACCTGTCAGTGCTCATAATGTTATGCCTGATCGGTGTTTATTCTAGCCTGTTGCTCACACAAAGGTCTTCAGAAGACACAGTGCACAAGTCATATGGACTATTTTAATGGTACTTTTTGTCATTTTGGAACCTGACAGAATGTAGTCACTATATCCTTTTATTGTTGGAAAAGAGCTGTAAAACATCATTTACCATGTTTGGAACACATGGTAAATGATGACAGAATATTTATTTTTGGGTTGCATTTAACACAGATGCTGCTTCCACTTTGAGTGAAGAATGAGAGAAAAACCAGAGGTGCTGTGGCACACAAAATGATATGACCAGATGGAGCGATATATGGCTCATTGGAGCATGTTTGCTGGACTGCGATGGGGCAGCAGGCGCCTGGGTTTCTCTGATGCTGCATATAGCCTACATGCTTGAAGACAAATTACATTTATTTCTGTTGTGTCTGAAGCACTCTCTCACACATTCAACCTCTCGTTCATGCTGTTTTTTCTCCAAAAATAATTGTGTATATGCCTTTAGGTCATTCCATTATAATTTGGACCATTCTCTGCACCCCTCCTGGGAGTTTATCACTCGCATTTGCTAGTCATTCTTCCCCACTCAGCAGCTTTTTGTCTTTTTGTGCATGTTCCAGTTTATTAATCCTTGTTTCATCTTTACCTCAAAACATAATTTTCCTTAGGGTTTGTTCAGGGGCTTCTGCATTGTTCTTTCATTTCTCAGAATATTTAATTTTCAGTTGTTCTCATTTAAGTACCAACTTCTCCTCCTAATATTACTTAGGAGACATAAGATTAGACACAAAGAATGTAAAATGAATGTGGACAGTTTAGAATAGATAGTTTAGTCTTGAAAGTATTTGATGAGTGAGGTTTGAGTTCATGCTGAAATCTTTGACTTGATGAACAAGAAGCACAGTTTGAGACATTGTTGAGATCTCTTTTGAAACACTGTAAGAGACATATTTAATGGTTCTTTTGATCAGGAGAAAAAGTTAAAAGGTTTATACAGTAGTTCTTCCAAAAATCATGTTGGGGTTCATACATCTTGGATCGCATCGACTTTACATGTATTGAACATGTATGTTCATTTTGACATTTTTCAAAATATCAAAACAGGTGTTAATATAAAAAAAAAATATCAAAAACTTGGTGACAGGGTGAGTATGACAGAATTTACATTTTTGGGTTAACTGACCCTTTAGGTGACTTGCCATAACTTCATTTTTTTTCTCCAGACCGACCTAATCATATCCTGTGTTTAATGAATTTGTTAAAATCTATTTGTTTGTTTGTTCTGTTTTCCTTTAATTAATTCGGTCATTTAGTCATTTATTTGAGTATTTGTTCATTCTGTCATTTCATTCATTCATTGGTTCATTCATTTGCTTGTTCTTTAATTCACTAATTAATTTAGTCAGGTAATTTGTTTATTCGAGTCATTTATTCATGTAATAGGTAATTTGTTCATGAATTCATCCATTTGGTCATTAGATCATTTGTTTATTTGGGTGATGTATTAGTCATTTGCTCGTTCATTCCTTCATTTATAAGCGATTTTGTTCATTCCTTAATTTGGTCATTAGGTCATTTGTTTATTCAGGTCATTTATTAGGTAATTTATTCATTCATTTATTCATTCATTCATTAGGTCATTTATTTATTCATTCATTTGCTCATTTCTGGTCATTTATTTGTTCATTCGGTCATTCATTCATTCATTCACTGATTCTCAGTGCTTTTCTTACGGCATCACACAGTACCTCCTATCCGACTTAAGCCCCTCCTCTCTCTCTGTCTCCCTCTCTCCCTCACTCACTTTCTCTTTCTCTGTCCGTTTATCTTCCTCTTACTCTCTCTCTCCCCTTCATCTCACCTCCAACTAGTCAGTGTTCTGTCTCTCTGTCTCTCTCTTTTTCCCTCTCTGTCTCTCTCTCTCTCTCTCTCTCTCTTTGGTGTGCTCAAGCTCCAGTTTGGTTTGGTGTCTGTCTGTGCGTTGCCGGTCTCGTTCCTCTGCAGACCTGAACCTCCAGCTGAACCCGGGACTCCAGCTCACTCTACAGCAGGTAAGACTCTGGCATGCTTCACTACCACACAGGAAAGAGTTATGGAATAACTAGGAATGGTAAAACAAGGAACTGTTTGATGAGCTGGAGTCAGAAAGGAGAACAATTACCACACATAGCTTAAAAGGAAGTGTGACTGAAAGTACAGTGATAACAGGAAGAAATGAGTAAATGATCAAGTATGAGGAAGATTAAAATGGTTAGAGGATGCAGAAAGAGAGGGAGAGGTGGTCATCTCCTATCAAAGTCAGAGTGGCTGCAACATCATCTTCATGTAATATCCCATTCACAAACCACAGCTGAGCTCTGTCAGCCCTCCGCACAGAGTGTGTGTGTGTGATGGAGGGAAAGAGAGCTTGTACAGCATTACTGAAAATGTAATAGATCACATCTACAGAAAATGGGACTGTAAAATGAGAAAAGCCTGGCAGAGAGATTTAGGAAGACACAAACAGATGAACTTGATGAATCGTTCATTAAAAAGAGATTTAAACCTTAATAGATGAAGGCAATGTGGCAGAACATTTTATCTATCTATCTATCTATCTATCTATCTATCTATCTATCTATCTATCTATCTATCTATCTATCTATCTATCTATCTATCTATCTATCTATCTATCTATCTATCTATCTATCTATCTATCTATCTATCTATCGTCTCTTTTTCCAATTTATCTATCCATCTGTCTGTCTTTCTGTTATTTTGTCTGTCTATTATTCAGCCCATTTTACCTATCCATCTGTCTTTCTCTCAGTCTGTCTGTCTATCTCTGATGTTGGAGTGTTGTTTCTATTCAGTGTGTTTCTTTTAATGTGTATATGATTTCATTCATAAACTCATGCCTATAAATTTACCGAGATAAATGATAATGTGCCAAAAAATATTTATGTAATAATTATATTGTCTACATTAATTGATTTACTTTAGTCACTTTACTAATTGTGCATCTCTTTAATCTCTTTTTCTCTCTCATACCAAGTTAACATTTGCATGCACAAGACTTTCCATTGACGTCTGTTGTTTTATATTGTGCTAACTTCAATAAATCTAAGCCTTTTTATGCCTTTTCTTATAGTCCAGATGTTGCATTTGCACAATCTGGAGGTTGAAGTAGCACAAAAAGAGAGGGAGAGATTCACAAGAATGCCAGAGGATGAGGAGAAGAGCTTGGCTGCGTTAGTGCTGCTCCAGTCCTGGTGCAGTAACGTGTCTTTGGGTTCAAATACTCTCTGATGCTTGCTGTCAGGGTGTGTGGGGACTGCTGGAATGGTGTTAGCGTGTTAGCTGAAAGGATAGCACAGCAAAAAGATTACATCCATTCTGCAGTGATGGCAAAGTGTGTGTGTGTGTGTGTGTGTGTGTGCGTGTGTGAGTGAAAGAGAGAGAGAGAGAAAGATGCATTACTCCTGCAGGCTGCCTGCTCTGGTTAATGAACCAAATCAGTCACACACACACACAGTCTCTTGCACATTTTTGGCTTTTTTGGCCATTTAACTCTTTTGACTAGATTAACCATCCACCTGAGGTTACCAGTTTCTTATTCATTCAGTTACTTTTTTTCCTCTGGTTTCTCTGGTGTGGTTTACTGTTGTCCTGACTTAAAGGCAAAGTGTGTAATTTCAGCCAATAGCGGCACCAAATGTAATAATTCTGTCCCAAAGGAGTCCTTCTGAAACCTGAAATGACAAATAATGGCACTTTTTCGCTGCATGGTAGGGCTCGGTATGGCTTGCTTAAATTGTACCACCTTGGTTGAGGTTCCAAGCATGCTGTACCGATACTAAAATGTGATAAGTAAATGTTGCAGATCACTGATTGGTCAGAGAGAATAGTGGCATCCAAAGAGACAGGCAGAGACACTACCAGTGTCATTGGATTTATGGCACGAGACACCAAACCCGCTAGATTTTAATAGTCAGCAACAGCCACCGCAGTATTTGTTAGCACGTCTATAATCAGTCTATAATCCCACACACTTTGAAGCGTAACTAACTGCAGTGGAAAAGCGAAGTGAGCCGAGCCGTGCTGTGCCAAGCTGAGCTGAGTTGTACCATGCAGTGGAAAAGTGGCATAAGACGCCCTACATCTTTGTGGACATACTGCAAGACTGCTGGCACACACCAGTTGACAGAACCAATGATTGTGTTGAAACAAGTTTTGAGACACTCCCCTTGTCTGCCATTGGTGTGTCAAACTGATAGTCCTGCCCTAAAGATAAACCATTGCTTAAGCAATGTTCAAAGAACCAGTGTTTGGACTTTTGGTGGAATAAATGTATAAATAACTTATACTGTTTTCTTTTGAAACTTGTTCACAAAGCTACTGAGACCAAATTTTACTAAGGAATGGGAAGAAATGAAATGGAAGTGGAAGTGAAAGGGCTGGGTTGACCTTTGCTATGGATGATGTAAACTTATTAACTACTGTATGCCCAGAGTGATTGGCTGATAGGGGAGGGGTCTCTGTCAGTGATTTATTCACAGAAATATTGTAGAATGAGGTATCATGTTGCCATATAAAAAAAATTTAAAAAAAAGGATTTTAAAATAAAAATGTTGTCATATTCAAATAAAGATTTTAAAATGTAGGCTAAGTGTCACTAATTAAACAAGTATATGTTCAGCTAATAGAGATGCATCATAGTCTGAAAACCACGCTCACCGGGGCATACTGAGGCATAAAACGTACCCATTCTTCCTGCTGATGCTTCACGTCTTATCACGTATCCACTTTTGTCTCCTAAAAGGCTTTTACAGTTCGATAGCTTGTAAAAACTTTCTTCTGTTTTTTTTTTAAGCTTGTTTGCTGTACACCTTGTCACATATCACTGTTTAGATATTTTTCTGTTTTTTGTTATAAGTCAGAAATGACAAGGAGGCAGCCTCACGCAATACAAAGTCAATGGAGACGGTTTGTTTGCCCAACCCCCCCCCCCCCCCCCCGTGTGGGCGTGGCCTGAATGCGCTCTGTCTCTGTTGTGAGCGTCCTACATGTCTTCAGCCTCTTACATGTCTGCATCTCAAGAGATTGCAGAATTCACATGACAAATTATGTTTTATTAACAAAGTTCGGGAGGAGCACGTTCAAATGATCTATTTAATCAGCTTGAGAGGAGGCATATATACACAGCCGACTCACCTAGTTACCTTAACCATTTTCTGCATCCCTTCACTACCCTGACTCCTCACTCTCAGCCTAGTTTCTGTTCCCAGGATACGGGGGGGTACTCTAGGTTTGGGCTAAATTCCAAGCTCAGAGCCTCCCCTCGGACAGCACACCAACTACACTTATTTTAATCTTATACTCTATTTGATCACTTGTAAGTGTGAACTTGTGAAAACAACTGCCACAGGTACAGGACATTATTTTCTTTTTTAGTTATTTATGTTCAAATATTTATTTTTGGTGTTTGGTGTGCCCTTTTATTATGATAGGACTACGAGCCGGAACCTGAACTCAGGTCACATGAGCTGCCCACAAGGCTATCAGAGCTGACAATAAGATATTATATTTAACTTGACCGCAATGTTTTATTCTCCATCATTCATTGCATATTGCCTTTACATAAATGAACCTTCATGTTATCTTATCGCAGATTAAAATCTATAAATCAAAATATGAATTGCATTTATGATAAAAAGGTTCAGCACCCAAAGCTCTGTCACCTATTGCCTCAATGGTGTTTAGTGTCTTTGGGCAGATTGCTGAGGCGCATTGCCGGCAAAAAACATTTTAGGATTGTTTGTGATTTGGTCTCAGTGACTTAGGAGTCCTCTTAACTACTACGAACTTTTCAGAGACTTAGGAGCTAGTTTTAGTGCTAAAATGCTTTGTGAAATTATGTTAGAGCAAAAAATTTGAGAGTCCAAAATTTAGGACTGACACGGCCATTATTTTTAAGAGTTTCTCCTAAATCGGCAAGTTAGGAGCTACTTTTAGCCTTAAATGTTTTGTGAATATGACTTTGTCAAGTGGAAGAGGAAAGTTTATTTGGACAGACGCTCAACCTCTCGATTTTGACAGAGAAAGCGAGTCTATTTAATGCATACACTTCAGGCAGATCCATAGACCACGATGCAACACGTAAATAATAAATCAGCTCCACTGCGGATTCCAAGTGATCAAGGGCTTAGGGCGTTCCATTTCAACACATTGCAAGGGTTCCTCCAGTTTTGGGCACTCGTGCAACGTAACTCAATGACGTACATCTGAGTGAATGAGATGGAGGGGAGTTAGCGAGGGAAGGGCATAAAAAAATTGGACTTAAATGCAGCCCTGATTTATGCAGATCTTCGCTTGTTTTTGGTTCGGGAGATCCGAAGATCCGAAACAGCACTCCCTACCATAGAACAGTGAAAACATGGATTGCTGTAAAAACTCGGAGCAAGAGTTCCGGAGAATATTTAACATTTGGCAATATAGGAGGTTAAAACAAAAAATTACACACTTTTTGCTGATTCTTTTTTTTTTATTTTTTTTATGCAATGTTTGTCTGACCCATTGTATCTTTTTCGTAGTTAGGGGCCATTAACTGTGTTTGTGTTTGTTCATACAGTTTTGGATGAACAGATAGACATCATTGAATTTGTGTGTGTGTGTAATTGCGTATGTGTGGATGTGAGAGCGGTCGAGATTGGACAGCTGACACTAATTGAGTATTGGCAGACAGAATGCAATGTTGGTGTGTGTGGGACGATGTGTGTATGTTTGAATTTCTTTCCTACGTGGGCAGCTTTTAGATGAAACTCAACAGCCACCTATCTCTTGCGATCTGTTTCTGTCTATCTTTCTCTCTCTCTTTCACACACACATCACTCAGTGAGGCTTTCTGGAGATTAATTAATTAATGCGCAGTACTGTTGTGACAGTCTTGAAATGATAGATTAATTGATTCAAGACTTTGTGAGGTCTGCGTTATTTCAGCCCCGCATTAGTGGCTTGACGTAAAACGATCAAAGCAATTACGGCCGATGTTTCATCAGAACTACTTATGCATACTAATTAAAGCTGTGATGTTGAGGATTTGGTGAAAGTATGCCATTGTTTACACCCATTCAAGGGATAGTTCACCAAAACAATTTAAATTATACCATGATTTACTCACTCTCAAGCAATTCTAGGTGTATTTGACTATCTTCTTTCAGACGAACACAATCAGAGATATATTTAAAAATATCCTTAGTCCTCCAAGGTTTATAATGGTAGTGAGTGGGTGGCCATCCATGATCAAAGTAATACAGCTCAAGTGGGTTAATAAAGGCCTTTTGAAGCAAAGGGATGCGTTTTTGTAAGAAAAATATCCATATTTAAAACTTTTATAAATTCAAATAATTAGCTTCCGGTGGACGACCATACGCATACTGTGCAAGTCGATTTGGGTGGAAGAGTATCCTCGAAATGACGCAACAATGGATACGGAGGTGCAGAGGAGAGAGCAATACAAAACACCGGTCAAGAATTAGAAGTCTAAAATGAGGAATGTCGGAGGATTTCGATATAAGAGAAGAGGAGCTCCATTTGTTTGAAACATGAGAGGCATCTAAGCTTATGATACTCCGACATCCTGTACACATTGCATCAGAGGATTACTCATTTGGCGCAAGTCGACTTGCATAGTATGCGTACGGTCGTCCACTGGAAGCTAGTTATTTGAATTAAAGTTTTAAATTTTGATATTTTTATTACAAAAATCCATCCCTTCACTTCAAAAGGCCTTTATTAACCCTCTGGAGCCGTATGGATTACTTTGATCATGGATGGATGCTTCTTTTTTTTTTAATGGCCCCCCATTCACAACCATTATAAACCACTGAGGACTAAGGATATTTTTAAATATATCTCAGATTGTGTTCGTCTGAAAGAAGATAGTCAAATGGCTTGAGGGTTAGTAAATCATGGGATAATGGGAACATGTCATTCCAAACCCTCATGACTTTTTCTCCCCTTGAACAAAAAAGATCTTCTTGCATATAGTGACAGAATGACTATCATAAAAGTTGCCCATAGGACATTCTTCAAATGGCAAAAATGATCAGTGATAATTCAGCAAGTTTTACTATAATAAATCCATGGTTAATTTTCATAATTCTTCTAGAGTGACAGTAAAGAGTTTTATAATGTTCTATTTTATATAAATGCTCTTTTTTTAGAAATAAAAAAAGAAATTAATGTTCTTTAAAAGGTCAAATACTCCATTAATGTTAGTAACTGCATGCATGCATCTGTATATATGAACCATATTTTCAGCCACAAGTATTGAACAGCTGCACCTATAGAAGACCGTCACAGCTTTCTGCTTCCAGTCACAATCACAAAGCAGGAGACTGATCTTGAGTCATAACTCAATATTTGAGCTGTCAAAGCCCCCTAGATTTCCCACAAATTCAGGTTTAAATTCCTTTTAACCATTTACGCCTGATCACACGCTCATTCAAGGTCAAACGGTCTGATAACTGCCTCTGCTCTTAGCGCTACAGCAGACCACTGCGGTCAGGCCAGATTCTTGGCATATTAAAAGGGTAGGCTGGCAGATATCCTGGTTGGGGGGTAATACACTGGATGGATGGATGGATGGATGGATGGATGGATGGATGGATGGACAGATGGACAATGGGAGGATAGATCTCTCTTTGTTCTTTTTCTCTGGCTCACAGTTACCGCTGATTATTCTGCAATGAACATTTTCTAATTTATTTTATTTCTAAAACTCCTCTTCATGATATGACGGTTATCTTGTTTACACTTGCAACCACAAATGCAACCATTTTCACTGTTCTACTGATCAGTGACAATTCAGAAAGAAAATACGACAGACGCTATGTTGCTATGGTGGTAATGAACACAAAGCATAAAAGGCCCCTTCACACCAAGAACGATAACTATAACGACAACTATATTTGCGTCCACATCGACGAACGATAATGGTCTGTTTATTCTAAGCTCACGCCGCGGTTTTCAAAGGGTGTACAACATTTTGCTGTTCTTGTTGCATTTACATGGCTTAAACCAGCAGATGTCCTCAGCATGATATGTTTCGAGCGAATAGCTAGTGTAATCAATCTAATCTAACAGTGAATTTAGCTGACAAAGTCAGTAGTGCATGGAATAAAAAAAAAAAAAACGCCTAGTCTTTTTCACTGCAACTTCAAAGGAAGCAAGACAATGCTGTTGAAACTAGTGCTGGATGGATACCTGAGGTAATTTTATTTTACACTGTTTGCTAGCCTGGCATAATGATCTCATTGTTAATACTTCTCACCAGTTATTCCGAGGGTATGATCGACTGTTTTCCATATATTCATTTTCTTTAAAGTATCGTTGAAAAGGGTGTATGTACAACAAAACCCTTATAATTGCTTCAGTGGGGGTCCCCATTGCGTTCTGGGGGTAAAATACATGTTTTTGGCAGGGGGTCCCCTGGTAAAATTTGCTTTCCAGAGGCTAAATATCATGTTATTTAGAGTGGCTTTAAACCACAGACATGAAAAACAACCCATGGCAACAGTGTTAAAGTAGCCCAATTCTGCGGGTAAACCGCGGACTTGGCTACACTGACTATATCGTTATCGTTATAGCTGTGGTGTGGAATCTTCTTTTATGTCACATCCACACAAAGCCAGAGCTTTCCCTACCCAATCTTTTTTTCCTCTTCTCTAGTAATATCTGTGTACACATGAAACCACTGAAACTGACTCAAAATGATGTAGCATACATGCCAGATCAGTATGTGGCACTGTAATTCTGCTACAGAGATGCACTAAAATGGAGAATAAGACTTGGAGCATGCGCATAAACATTAGCGCAGTATACAAACTTTAGTAAAGCTTAGAAATAAAGGCTCAGTAGCTTCTGCGGCATGAACATAAGCATGTAGTCCGCTATTGTCTGACTAGGGTCGAGACGTGGGGTGATGATATCATCGTTTCACAAAATATACGGATTGGCTGTACACACGAAAATGCAAGGGTGTCATTTTCAGATTTATCCACTTTGGGACTCGGTTTCAGAAAATAGCGGTTTCAGGCCCCCAAATGCCGGACCCGTCTGGACTAAACGCTGATACAATACAAAATTTTTACGTATACATCTAAATGTGTCCCCGTGTGGACGGGCTCTTATATTTAGAACATTTTTTTTAAAACTATGACTATGACCCATTTTAGTGGCAGCCAAATCACAATTTAAAATCAGTCAGTTATATTTCTGATCACAGTTCTTCTTGTGGATGTGGTGGATTTGTCGCTATTATCAAGAAACAAATCCCACTATCTTGTTTGTGTCCTTGTAAGCGACATTGTGTGGGTGTCAGGAGTGTTTGAAATTAATATGTGTGTGTTTGATGCCAAGCCTTTCCTATGCATGTGTTTGTGTGTTTATCTCATTTGGATTTTATCCATAATGCAAAACACCTGCTAATTATCCACTCAGAATTGCGCCGCATGCTAATGGACAGACACACATTATCACACACACACAGTATCTGGCATTTTCTGAACCAATAAACACGAGAGGTTTTCTTTTAATGAGTAGTTTTATTTGGTTTGGCAGTGCGTGAATGTTCTCTGTAGGAGTTCGGCGTTCAACAAGAACGCATAGAGAGAAGACTGACTCACCTGCACTAATTTATACATCTGTGCCAAAGTCTGAACTTATGCTGTATCTTTTACCCATACATTTGCACAGGTACAAAAAGGGCTGTTTCTTACACAATTCTATCAAATGCACTCAGAAGACTCAGTTATATTATACTTTTACGGTGTTTTTGTTTTCTGAAATCTCTTCTTATTGCAGACTTTGGTATCTTGGTAAAGCTGAGCCAAATGTGTGTGACTGATCTATTCTAAGCTCTTTGTACCATTTAAAGGTGAGTATTTTTTTTTACCTTGGCTTGTGGTTCGGCAGGGGAAAAGTCTAACTCTAACTTTAGACTGACACTAAGGTCACTGTGTCACACCAGGAGTTACACCTTCAATTAACCAATCCCTGACCTCGTAAATGAGGTCAGCACTGTGGCGGAGGTCCGCTGGGAGAGCAGTCTAAAACTGACTCACTCAGTCTTATCCTGTTACTCTCACTGTTCTTTCTTTAGCTTTCTGGATGATGTTGAATACACGCTGTAATATGCCCTATATTTCCACATAGAGCTTTAGAAGCAGCTGATCTGTATATAGATGTATATATTTAATCCTGTGATGGCAAAGCTAAATTGTAATATAATATTCAAACAGAACAGCATTTATTAGAAATAAAAATATTTTACTGTCTTTTACTGTCATCTTTGAATTTAATGTGTCCTTGCTGAATTTATGCAGCACATGCATGCTTATTTTCTTTCTGTCTTTTTTGCAGAGGTCAATTGTTCATTCAGTCAGCAGAAAAGGAGAGGTAGAGTGCGTTCCTTTGCTTTTCACTGAATAGCGGTTTTCTGTTACAGTATCTTTGCTTTGTCATCTCAGAAATCTGCCTGATCTCAAGAGACACTCACACCTAAAGGGCAAAATAATAGAAGTCATAACAGTCGATATGAACTCGCAACTTCAATCTGATGGCTAGTAGGATTTCATGTCTTTGCCCTGTGGGGAGTAGAAAAGTCCTTTTGTCTGATAGAGTTCCCGAGGTTAAGGATACTGCCTCAGAGTCTGTATTAACTGTGATTTGGTCCCCCGCTGAATCAAGATTAGTTTTGATTTGTCCTTGGAGATATAATTAGCCTTATTATCCTGTAGTGTGACCCCTTCCACTCTCAGTGAACCAATGGCAATGATTCACATGCACCAAGGGACAAATTAATTTGGTTCTTTTCTAGCTGAATCAAAGCCAAGGATAGTTTAAAAGGATAGTTCAAGCAAAAATCAAAATCCCGCCATCATTTACTCCCCCTCACGTTCTTCCAAACCTGTGTGACTTTCTTTTTTCTTTTTGGGTGAATTATCCCTTTAAAACTCTGTTGGGTAATTCATATTTATGACCGCTAATCTGAATATTTGGAGCACATGAACAATCTGATATTAGTCACATTATGGCCATATTCTCTCACATATAAGCAAATAATGACTTCAGTGCTCTTGGCGCCACTTAGAAACCAAGAACCAATCTGAATCATCATCATATGGGCCAAACCAATCAAATCAAACAATCCTAAGGGTGCACTGCAGTTCTGAAGGTCGTTTTGCCCCCTGCAAAACAGACAAGGCACAAACATGTACTGTAACACTGGTACCGCTCGAAGCCGGTGAATTATGGTATAGCCCAGGAGATAGCAATGGTCACAGTGTGGAATGAAGTGACTTAATTAGGCCGAGCAGTGCTTTAATACCCACAGGGCTCTGGACAATTACAGTAAGAGGCCATTATTACAGTATTACTCTGCGTGTGTGTGTGTGTGTGTGTGTGTGTGTGTGTGTGTGTGTGTGTGTGTGTGTGTGTGTGTGTGTGTGTGTGTGTGTAACTGCATATATAGCTCAGTACTTTCATTTATGTCCTGTACGACCATGAGATGTAAGACCTCTCTCTCTCTTTCATTTTGCTGTTCTCTATGAATGCACTGTTTTTGCCTCGGGCTCAGGCTGGTCACTAGAGTGTAAAGTAACTGTATGAGTGTGTGTGTTTGTGTAGATTAATGTCACAATATCTGAACTACTGTAAGAAGCAGAGTGCTCTACTGCCCTTGATACTGATACAGGACCTCTCTTTCTGTCTCTCCGTGTCCGTCTTAGCTGTAGACATGCCGGGGACAATGAATCTGTCGTGGTTAAATACATGAACAGCGTGTATATGCACAGGTGTTCATCTTCAGAAAACAACATGACTATACCAACACTTTGCAGAAAGCTCTCGGAGTGCCTGCCACTTATAAAATACTATGATTGATTACATATTGTTTATTGAAAGTATCGTAAAAGTGGTGCATAACACTTTGAGCTACAGTCATATGATAGATTTATTTGATGTGTTCTTGAGAGAAGTAGCAATGTTTGATTCATTCTTTAGGGTCAAATCTTTTTGATTTACAAAACCTGTCAGAATGATTCATTCACAAATTGGACTCAGTCGTTTCTCATTTTCAACTCACTGACTCGATCTAGTCACAGCAATGTCTGGTTTGTGAATTATTCACTCTTTGAGTGTTTTCAGTTTTGATTCACAAAACCTGTCTGAATGATTTGTTTGCAAATAGGACTGATTCAGTTCTCAACTCGATGATCCAGTCACAGTCCATTTTGTGAAGAAGCATTCTTTTGAGTCACTTCTTTTTATGATCGGGTTGATTCACAAAACTTGCCTGAATGATTTGTTCACAAATCCGACAGCAGCGGTTCTCAATTTCAACTCACTGACTCAATGATCTAGTTACAGTAATGTCCGAATGAATCATTCTTTAGTTTAGAATCTGGTTCATTCGCAAAACCTGTCTGAATGATTCGTTCACTTGTCATACTGAATCAGTTCTCAATTTCAACTCACTGGCTAAATAATTTGGTCATATTAGGTAGCGGCTCACTGAAGGGGAAGATTATCAGTGAATAAAATTAATTTTGCTCTGTTCATCACACAACACTGTTATATGACTTCAGAGGACTTGGAAGATCAAGCACAAGTTGAATGGATGACTTTTATGGTGCATTTGCATGGTTTTTATATCTTGACTTATTTAACTTCAGTCCATATTTATTGTACTTTCATAGAAAATAGTGACCAACACTTTATCATTTCACCTTTTGTGTTCATTTTTTGCAATATTTTTTCAGAAATGTTTTAGATGATTCATTCCATTCCAGAGTTTTTCTCTCAAAATCAGAACTGAATTTCATCTTAGGCTAATAATTATGTGTCCTTTTAACTAATTTTAACATGTTGACTTCATTACTGCTGAATTGTTGTGTGTTCATGTTGATGTGTGTCTTACACTGAAGATTTGCTGACTGCAGAGGGACTCTTCAACTAATTCTATTTTCAAGGATTCTTAAACAGCAACAACAATACCCTCTAGCGCGCACACACACACGCACACACACACACACACACACACACACACACACACTTACACACACATTGCACCAGGCATGAGGAGAATACTAATTTCATGTTGGTCCTCTTTTTTCACGCTATAAGCTGTGGACATGACAAGAATGGAAATAGAGGGGAAAAGAGAGAGTGAGCAAGCTGCCTGCTGGGTTGCGGAGAAACGAAGTGGTAGAGGAAGAATAGAGGACTAGAGAAAAGGAATGAATGAATGTGAATGGAGGTGAGGAGTGTGTGAATGAAAAAAAAATGAATAGATGAACAGTTTAAGATCGCACTAAAGGGGTGAATTAGCATTGGAAATTAGTTTGAAATGAATGTGATGTTTCAATGAATGATTTGTTGTACAAACAAGTCACACCTGGTTTTAAAGTGGGATGGTTGAATGATAGTTTTCCCTTTAAACCAGTTCAGTCCTGTTGTGGTGTAGACGGGTCAAGTTCTGAATCAGTTTGTTCAGTTCATTGTGGTGAAGTGGCACAATTTCACAATGAGGACTAAAACGGCTGTGAGATGAAGTTCTTCACAAATTGGTAAAGGAAAAATTCACCCAAAAATGAAAATGTTGTAATTTATTTAACTCGCATGTTGTTCCAAACCTACGGAAGAGGATTAGGGCCAAGCAATAATAAAAAAATAAAACCATCTTGAGATTAAAGTTGTTAAATTTCGAGAAAAAAGTCGAGATAAAATGTTGAGAATAAACTCGTTAAATTTCGAGAAAGAAGTCGACATAAAATGTTGAGAATAAACAAAAAAAGTCGTTAAATTACGAGAACAAGTCGTAATTTAATGACTTTATTCTCATAATTGAACAAATTTGTTCTCGTAATTTAACAACTTTTTTTCTTGTGATTTAATGACTTTATTCTCAACATTTTATCTCAACTTTTTTCTCGAAATTTAACGATATTTTTCTCATAATTTAACGAATTTGTTCTCGTAATTTAATGACTTTTTTCTTGTAATTTAATGACTTTATTCTCAACATTTTATCTCGACTTTTTTTCTCAAAATTTAACGAGTTTTTTCTCGAAATTTAACAACTTTGGCCTTAATCCTCTTCCGTACAAACCTGTGCGATTTTCTTCTGTTGAACACAAATAATCTTTTTAATCTCTGTTTTTGTTCATACACTGAAAGTCAATGGGGTTTATTATTGTTTTAAATTCAACGTTCTAGGAATAATCAACTAAATGATCCTATTATCATGCAAAATTATGTTTGTTTGTTTTTTAAATTTCATAAGTTTACTTTTGACCCTGGTTCTAACAGTCATTGGGTGTTGGCAGTAATTATTTGCCACAGGCAAAGGCAACACTTCAATCATGCTTTTAATAATGAGAGTTATGTGTGTACATTTATTGATCTCAAGTGCTGAAAGAAACACAAATCCCCCTCTTAATGAGCAGAAAGCCAAGAGATGTTCTTAATTGCCAATTATTTACTGTTATTGCTGTAATTAAAAGGGCTGAGTGTCTTTGTCAGCACAGATAATCTAAATAATCTCAGAAGTCGCTCCTGTTCTCAATAAAATACCAAAGTGTCAAAGTCAATAGATAAAAGTGGACACAAAAACCCATTATGTAAAAATGTAAATGAATCTGATGTTTCAAAACACACTATTCTCTGTAGAGCCAAAACTCTGAGGGATCCCATAATAACTTTGGCAGCAAACCCAGAATCAGTTTTGCAAGGAATTGACATTTGTCACACTATCAAACTATCAGCTATCAGCCTGCAACCAGAGCCTGTTTTTCGAGAGTCACTTCAATCAAATCATCATTAAACATCTGCACGGGAGTCATGCTGTAAATTGAAGATCATTTTCTCCACCATTTAATCACACTGAATCTTTGGACTGATATTACAGCTGTACAAAAGTGATTAGCTCACATTCAGACAGCCACAGCAGCTGGTACAAACACATTAACGGTAAATTTATGTTTGCGTGTTCCTCTTGACTTCCTTGTAGTTTGTAATTAAATTTGTTAATTTAGTTGTTTATTGCTTTCTTTCTATTATGAATGTGATTATGAGTAGCATATGTCGTAGCCCTTTCAAAATGTACAAGTTTCTGCATTATTCCTACAGTTCTTCTTACAACTGTAAAATATTATTATATTATATTATATTATGTAAATAAAAATGCTATAATTAATGATATGATATAATTTTTCTAATAAAAATTAATGTAGTTTAAAACTTAATGGGTTAATTCAACCAAAAAAAGTCATTATTTACTCACCCTCATGTCATTCCATACCCATAAGACTTTCATTCATCTTCAAAACAAAAATGAAGATATTTTAAATGAAATCTGAAAGATTTTTGTCCCTCCATTGACAGTCTATGCAACTACCAGTTTGTCGCTTCAAAAGTTCAAAAAGAGACCGTAAAGCTAATCCATATGAATCGAGCGGTTTAGTCCAAATTTTCTGAAGAGGCACAATTGACTACGACTATACGATGAACAGCTTTAATTTAGGCTTTAATTCATATATAAACATTCATCAACTCACACATCAGTTGTGTAAACGGAAGCTCAAGCATGTTCGCTTGACGTGCGAGAACCAATGAGGTTCATTCTCGTGTTACGCAGCACGTTTGAACTTCCACAAGAACCAATGAGATTTGTTTTTGCATGTCAAGCAAGTACAGTTGAGCTTCTGTTTATGTTCACTGATCAATGTTTAATGTGAACAAAAGCCTAAATTCAATCTGTTCATTATATAAATCGAGCCTCTTCAGAAAATTTGGACTAAACGGCTCGATTCAAATGGGTTATTTTTACGATCTCTTAATTAACTTTTTGAAGCGACAAAGTGGTAGTTGTGTGGACTGTCAATCGAGAGACAAAAATAGCTCAAATTTCATAAAAAATATCTTAATTTGTGTTTCGAAGATGAACAAAAGTCTTAAGGTTTGGAGCGACAGGAGGGTGAGTGAATGATGACAAGTTTTTAAATTTTGGGCAAACTATCCCATTATTTTTTAAATTATTTCTGATTAGTAACTAACTGTAGTTGTACTGCTATAGATTTATCTTTTATAGCTCAGGAAATTCATTTAAGTATCATTTAAGTATTTTGGGGAGAAAAATCTAAGACAAATCGTCCCCTTGGAATTATAAGGTTCTGCATTCTGAGCAGTTTTGAGATGTTGAGCTTCAAAGTTTTTGCATTCCATTCAACTTTGTAAATAGAACCTTTTTGTTTTCTAAATGTACACAACATAAAAAAAAAAAACATCACATAATGTAAATAAGTTGTCACAGAATAAGTATATGTGAATAACTCAATTTTGACAAAAATGTCAGATAGAACCTTATAATTTCAAGGGGACAAAATGTTGACCAATTAATGTGGATAGGGTAACTCTGATCGTATAGCATAATTTGATGAGAAATGTTTGAGTTCATAATGAGATCTCTGACTTTTGATTACAAACTTCCTATCTGAGCACATAGTGAGACTGTGTTGAGATTTCTAATAAAACCCAGAAGACTTTTTCTCAGTAAAAATTCTGAGAAGCAAGAGACTTAAGCTAAAGTCTCAATTTGATCTCCATTTAATCTTACTGATGTCTTTGAGAAATAAATGAGATAATAAAGAGTTTTTTCTCCTGTGGGTTCTGTATATATAGCTAATTTCATAAATTGCTTTACATTGCTAGATTTGACAGAGAAGGAACACTTCTCAGAGAACTGAGGCCAGTGACGGTACACTAAAATCTCTCAGCATGCACTCTGGCAGCAACCCTCAACCTGTCCCTGGTGTCTGATCTCAGACCAGTTTATTCTGCCTTGCTGCTTGCCTTCACAACAAGCAGACTAGAGAACTTTTAGTCATTTTTTTCTCCTCTTCTCCATTCCTCCAGACCTCACTGCCATTCTTCATTAATCTTTCCATTTTTTCCTTTTGCTTTTCCATTGGCTCTTGCTCTTTTCTTCACTTCTCCTCTGCTGTTCTCAAGACTGCCTATATTCATTACTTCAGCTGCCTCTGTTTTTCTCTGCAGCTAATGGAATAGTGTGATTGTCAGTAGTGTGAGCTGAAGTGACTGAACACAGTGTTGTTGGCGTTTTAGTAGGTGTATTTGAGGCCTTGAATGAAGATTTTATCAGAAGTTTAAGGGTTCTTTAAGACGAATATGCCTTGTATGTCTGTTTTGATGCTGAAATCTCTATCTGTCCTTACCTGTATCTCTCTCTCACTTGCATTGTCTGTATCTGTAATTCACTTTGCAACTACACTCTTAAACCAATAAAATCATTAACACAGCAGTTGGTTAAAAAGAACTGCAATAATAGCGCTGAAAAGGTGAAGTTGCCAGTATTTTTTGCAGATGCCATATTTAATATTGGAGATTTTTGTATTTACCAGTATTGGTCAATATTGGATATGTAGTTGTGCACGATTCTTCTATTTTTACATTTAGATTTTCTTTGTTGTCATCTAACATTCACGTAAAGTTAATCTTTAAAATCTTTAAACTTCAGCAAATCTTAATAATAAATATAAATTTTGCATGCTGTAGGCCTACATTATAATGTTGTAATTCACTAATTGATTTTAGCTTTTACTGTTTTTTTTTTTAATTATTATTTTGACAAAAATGTGGCCATAACATGAAAATAATTAGCAGTTTATGAATAATATTTAATATTGGTGCATCCCTAATTCAGACATTTTTAAATGTCCAAATATTTTTTCACTCTCTGTATGTGTGCTGCAAGGCGTTGCTCCTCAACTTGAAGTGTTTTTGACCCACCTAATGCAACTTATAATATCACCAAAGGTCAAATTATTGATCTTTCAACTCAAACACATTTGCACACACACACATAAGATGATGGTCAGGTTACAAACGCGTTTTTGAAGAGCGATCTTCAATGCACCAGGTCTAGTTCTAGTTTTGAACTTCTGAATCCAGCAACTCAAAGGTCAGTGTCACAGAAGAGTGCCTGTGTGAGTGGAAGTCTGATACTTTAAAGCTCTCCAGGTTACGAGGTCACAAATATTTTTTATCAATACTAAAATTATTAGTAGAATATCATTTTTGATTTGTCTCTCACCCTCAGCTTGTATAAATGAACAAGAGAGGAATTTTGTTATGTTTTGGGCTGCAGTAAAAGTTTCAATTTACGATATTGCTGTAAAGTTGGCGAAATCGTTGTTGTGATCATCCATTTGAGACTGGACTATGGTGGAGGGAAATTTTGGTTATTTGTTGTGAAAAGCAGTTCTTAATGTGAAGCATGAATAGATAGACAAGCATACATGGACAGATGAAAGCTTAAATGGAATGTGTGTGGATGGCAGACGGGATGGGTCGGGATGCGTGAGCTAGTTGGAGGACCATATTGCCCTGAGGCAGTGATGCATTGTGGGAATCCTGCAGCATGCAATGAGACTCATGCAAGACTGAGCATGTGAAGGAGGAAACTGGTAAAGCTATCACTCCTGTTGGTGCACTGGGCACGTGTATCTGCGCACGCACACACAGACACACACACACAGACACACATACACACACACACTTTCATTTACCTTATTTCCTTTTTGTCTTTGGATTCTTTAAGACTTTGTCTTTTGCCTTCATCTCAGGGGGGCAAGGTTTGGCTGGCTAGCCCAGTCCAGTTAGCCTCTGCAAAAAGTAAAATGCAAAAAGCGGCTATTTAAAATTTATTGTTTTTGTTATTTTTTTCACAAAGAACATACATCACAAATATATTTTTAAGGCTTTTAAAAGTGTGAAATGGACTAATATTTGAATTAAACATCAAATAAAATGACAGGGATCAAAAGTAGTGAAGTAGATGCCATGTTTGGAAACCATCTCAGAGAAATTACTTTGTGAAGAAAGCTGCTGACCGAATGAACCACATTTATAGTCTACCAGAGTACACCAATTACATACTACATGTTAAAAAAATTTTTACTTCTTTTTAATCCGACATTAAAGTTACAATATGTAATATTTTTATATTAAAATATCCAAAAAACACTTGCACAGTGTTATATATTTCGTTCAGTTGTGTACTTACATTATCCTAAATGTTTCCAAGAATTTGTAAATTCAGAGAAATTCACAATTTTAAATAGCGCCCGTCCCTCCCTTGTCACTTGTCGCCTGTCAATGACGTAATATCAGCGTTATCCCTGGTTTCTGCTTGTGCTGCACAGTAACCATGGCAACAGACGTGGACAGCATAACGTCTAGCAGCACGCTGTTGTAGTTTCATTCAGACATTATGGACCATGACAAGCAAATTTTGGGACAAAAGGAGAAATAAAACGAGGATCAATTTTGGTGTGGCGTTTTCGAGATGGCGAGAGCTTTGCGACAATCTTCGACTTGACAATCTTCGAGTCGCCACTCTTGCACTTTAATAGACAGGTGAGCAAATGTGCATAAGACGAATCAATGTCATATAGCTAACATTATAACACAATGAAATGTTAAAGTAAGTACGATATTCTAATATTGATCTAGCTTACTGCTAGTCTCATACAGACAAACTAACACATAGAATAACATTATAACTTTCAACACACTCAAATGCAGTTTAGTGTGATAGTGTAATGTTAGACCAAGTGAAACAGCGCTGCGTTACCTCACAAGTTTAATTTGTCTAATAAACTGACCTGTGAGTAGTATTTCAGCACTTGCAAGTAGTTCGGTAGAATGAAATGTCCTCATTTCTTTAACGTATATCCTCTGGGACTCGCGTGTGGCACTGATATGTCTCATTAGCAACCACGCCCGTGATTCTCGGCCACGCCCTGCTTCATATACCACAGTCATGTTAAAAACATTAAAGCAGTCACTCATCCATAAACATTATTTCCCCATAAACATTATTAGATCCATCAGCATGACGACAAGTTCCATGATTCCACGCCTATTCACTGCGTCATCAATCTACGCTTTTGTTATTGTTTTGAAGAGGTTAGCGACCCCTAGCGGCGAAAAAATATAGATTGTGCTTTTTAGTTGCAATCTTCAAATCGATTAATTAGCAGAAGCTATTACAGTAATAGTTATTACAGTAAAATATTACAGTATAACTATTAGAGTAATATTATTACTCCACCTGTGTGACGTATTTAATGACAGTCCTGTATTGTTGATCCAACGTGGTTCAAATGACAGAGATGCGACCCGCTTTTCCACCGTCGGGCCGAACGGTTCTTGGAATGGTTCCAATTGTGTTTCCACTGGAGCCTGGTACGGCACGGCACGGCACGATTACAAACCGTTCTCAGCCCGGAATTCTCGGCGCGGTTGTGAACGAATTGTGCTGGTAGAATCCGTGAAGTGATGTCGCCACTCAGGATTGGTAATTTGTCTGTTGCCTGGCTACCAGTTTCTCTGTAGCTTAAAGAAACACTCCACATTTTGAAAATGGCTCATTTTCCAACTCCCCTAGAGTTAAACAGTTGATTTTTACCGTTTTCTGAACCCATGTCACGGCAGCAAAGTTCCTTGATTATTACACCGGAATGAGAGTATAGTTCCTAGCCATATCGGCCTAAAAAAATCACAACTTTTGATTTTTTGTCGGTCTTAGTACACAATGTAACTACAGAAGAGTCAAGTTTTAAATATGAAAAATATCAAAACTCTTTGGTCATTTTTGAGCGAGATGCTAACGGTCTAATCAGATTCAATGAACTATGCTAAAAGTGTACTGCCAGAACCGGAGATCGGCTGAATGGATTCGAAAACGGTAAAACTCAACTGTTTAACTCTAGGGGAGTTGGAAAATGAGCCTATTTTCAAAAAAAGTGGAGTGTTCCTTTAATGACTAAGCACTCTATTTGAGTGACGTATATATAAATGTAAATTAATAATAAAATTAAAAAATATCTAATCATCCTCTATAACGTGGTCATTATTTATCTCATATCATAAGTAAACCGTTGAGTTACCAACAAACGACTGGCGCTTTTATATTATAAGAGTGACCGTTATCAGCCCCACAATGGAAAATGAAACCGTAACTGTACCAGCTGGCCCGGATCGGCATTGAATGGAACGGTTACGCAATGAGAACCTTCCTTTCCTGGCAGTTCTGCACTAGCCAAGCAATACCATAAATGTAAATCTTATGTTTTTTCCAGGTATCATAAACCTCTTTGGTACAAACACACTTTATAGCTTAAAGCTATTTCATTTTTCTTATCTTCCTTTTCTTTAAGACCAGAAAAGCTTTTTTCCTCAACTCAAATTATTTACTTTTGCTGGATGTGTCCCAGGGATCTCCTGCTCAGTGATGTTTCATTATGTGCATGAATTACAGCCATTTTAATGTTTCCTTATTTTGCCATCCCGAGAAACCCACATGCCTTGTTCCATGGCACCTCTTCTCCTCCTCCCTCCATCCATAATTGATGAGAGAATATTTGTCTGTTTTTCAAACATGTGCTCTGCAGTAGCAGCAATATGGAAAAATAACTCCCTGATTCAACTCAGCAGTGGTTAATCTTGCTATCCTAAACGTTTGAAGTTATTGTGAATTTATATATATATATATATATATATATATATATATATATATATATATATATATACTCTTTTTTTTTAATGCATGACCTATTTAAACATTTAGGATAGCAAGATGATGGCAGTTGACTTTACAACTGATTGTAATGTAGGGTCCCATAGAATTTTATTAATTATTATTATGTACATTTTTAAATTATTGTAACAATTTACTATAAATACCATCATTTTGGTATTGTAAAAAGAATTTGGGATATTGTAAATATTAACTAAACAACTAAATATTAAAAAATGGCCATGCATTAATATTTTAGTTAAAAATCATGAAGTCTTTATTAAAAGGATTTATAAAAAAAAAAACGATACGTTTTCAACAAGGTCCTTGAATAATTTTTTTCTATGAATGTTTTGCATAGACCTTTTCTTTTTCTGTATTTTATTTTTTGGTACTCATGCACCATAGCAACATGGAAACATGAGCTTTTCAGTGTTTAGCGTGGACATTTCGGCTGTTTTTTGTCTAATATTTTTAAGTTTCTCATGTCAGCAATCCAACAATTTTAGAATAAGCCTTTTTTTTTTTTCTTTTTAGTCTTCAGAGTCTTTTTTGTTTTATTAGAATGTTTTCAGGACTGAAACATGCAGTATTACGTACAGCTTACTGTATATAGCACATCATACTCTTTAAAAAAAGAAAAAGAAAAAATAATTTCTGATGTAACCCCTAAAATGACTTAGCACAAATATAACAGTCTCACATGTGTATCCACAGCAAAAAGCATAACATCAGATGGTCCATTCATTTTCTAACACACATGATAACAGCCACTCAGTTTACCAGCAACCGAATGAGTTTTTTGGGTTTTGCTTGTCCTGGTTTAGCAGAAGGCTTTCCAGAACTCTTGGAGTCCTGTAAGAGATCCACAATCGGTCTGACAAGGACAGCACGCCTTGTGCACATGGTCATACCTGAAACAAGCTGTGCTTTCTATCCCTGAGTGGATAAACCAAAGCAGTTCAGAACACTGTAGCATGGATCAATGAACTTGTCTTTTATGTTAATGCAACGTCAGTGCAACACTCAATACAGGAGTTAGAGTACAGGGGCCCTAAAAAGTAATTAGAAACAAAATGAAAATATAATAATTTATTCTACTAAATTATTTATACTTCAAAACCTGTAGCTTTTTTTTTGGCAGAACACAAAATAAAATATTTTGGAATTTTGGATTTTCTTTTTTGTTCATACAATGTTGTTTAGACCCTATTTTTTTTCTTTCCAAAATATCTTCTTTTATGTTCCACAGAAGAAAAAAAGTTTGGGTGAACTATCCCTTTCACTTTTAATTTTGCACAGTAGATCATTTGAAGATTAAAAAAAAAAAGATATAATTCTTTTTCTGAAATGTGTTTGTGCAATCTTTACTTAAAATAATGACATTTATGCATTTTAAAGCCCACATGAAATCAAAATGGGAGTCTTGTGGCTTTTAGTCCATACCCATTAGCTTTGAAGCTATCTAAATTCTAGTGTGTTCAAAAAAGTTGACAAAATTCACTTTTAGCAGATATGCATTTAGTATTTTTACAGTTTATCACTTCTGGGAAAACGAACCAAAAATTTTGATGACTCATCCTGCACTTTCGCTCCCAAACTTCCTGTTTTAATAGGAAAAACAACTGTGCCTACAGTGTTTGCCATTTTATTGGATTTTAAAAGGATTTTTCGCTCTACAATAACTTAATATCACTTTAAACCCTGATTAAAGGACTGTTTAACCCTGGTTTAAGCAACATTTCATGCTTTTAATTTTGAAATAGGGTTAGCAAATCTCCAAATGAATAGCAAATTTCTTGATGAATGTCCTTGGGTCCAAAGTGTGTATAAAATAAAGTGTGAAAAGGCAAATAGTGTACTTTGTGAGGCCATGTATTATAGGGGGAAAAGGGAGGGGAATAGAAAGAGATACTTTTTGACTTTCTCCATTATTGATCCAATAAAACCAATGATAGAGACAGAGTGAGACAGAGGACAAGCACTGAAGAGTTTAAAAATCAAATGCCTCCTTCCCCCGAGTCTAATGCGGTTTGGATAATTATACATCATTAACAGCAGAGAAACGCGCTGAAGGGTGTTAACCAGTCTTAACCGCAGGACTACAGACACACACACACACACAGAGAGTTCTCTGTGGGTTCTGTGCCCCATAGCCCATGTAATTGACGGTAATGACGATCTGACATTCCCGGCTCGTGAGATCTCTCACCTTGAGCGGAATTGGACTCTCAACCGCAATGCGGTTTCTCCACAACAGCACGAGTTTACGACCCGCCGCACAACTGAGGTTTAAAAGTGAATTTTGTTTAAAAACCATGGAAGGGAGTCAGACTCTGAGACCAAATCTAGATTAGATTAAGTCCAATCCTATTCTTACAGAGGATTCAAAGTTTGGCTATTCATCTAAAAACACTGGTGCAGTGAAAGGAGAGTATATAAAAAAACTGTTTATATGCTTTAATTTAATTTCAAACCCATGTTGTTTTGTGTATCTTCCGTGGAACAGTAAAATAGTTATTTCTGTGAATGTTCATGCTGTTCTTTTTCTTTAGAATAAAAATGAAAGGGGTTTGTCATAAAAGTGGTACATATGATTTATATCTTAAAGGGTTAGTTCAGCCAAAAATGAAAATTCTGTCATTATCACCCTCATGTCTTTCCACACCCGTAAGACCTTTGTTCATCTTCAGAACACAAATTAAGATATTTTTGATGAAATCCGATGGCTCAGTGAGGCCTGCATTGACAGCAAGATAATTAACACTTTCAATGCCCAGAAAGCTACTAAAGACATATTTAAAATAATATAAAGTGACAAGAATACAAACAAAACGACTTTAATCAACAATATCTAGTGATGGGCGATTTCAAAACACTGCTTCATGAAGCTTTGAAGCTTTACAAATCTTTTGTTTCGAGTCAGTGGTTCAAAGCGCGTATCAAACGGCCAAAGTCACAAACTAATCTTTTAAAGTCCAAGTCTTCTGGAGACATATGATAGCTCTATGACTAAAATTTTAATCTTTACTTCAAGTTCATGTAAATTCAAATATGGCAAATATGCATCATGCCAGGTTTGATGTCATTGAACATCATGGAATCAATTGTGAAAAGGATTTTTCACTTTTATTTAGAGATATTCTATTCAACCCTCATAGTCCAACCTGATATTCAGGCCCTCCAAGATAAGGCAAGATGTTTTGGTATTTCTGCGGTTTTCCAACGTTTTTATTAACAGAAACTGGAAGTGTTGATGTATAATAATTAACCACAATTCATTTTGTGATTCCAGAAATTTCAAGAAGTGTATAGACCTTATTTACCTGAGAAACAAGCGTGCCGCCATCTTTAGAAAACTGTCTTTGAACTTCCGTTTTTGCGGTAGCCCATATATATTTCTGTGGCATCGCTGTTGAAGAATAATTAGAAGGTGAAGTGGATTTACCTGTTGTAAAGTTATGATGAGCATTGTTATGTTTAAAGCAGATGTCTTAACAACTGTCATTAGACCGGGAAGATTTTAAAATGAGCAGTTCATTCATAAATACATAGGATCGCTGTGGAAATACAAACCAGAAGTCAAAAGACAACGAGCGTAGCGCTAAAAAGGGGCGGGACGATTTGTTAATTCATGGCCACAATTTAAAAAAAAAAGAAAGGAAGAAATATGTTGATTGTATGATCTTTAGTTTTTCAGTTAAGTTTAGAATATTTTTAAGAATTAACAATATTTTAATATATTAATATATATTTTAAGTCCTCCTGCAGCCCCCTGGATATAGAGGAGAAACACTTAAAAAACAAATGATTTTTGCTGCTTGTTTAATTTACTTAATTAATGGTCAATTAGCGTTATAGGTGCATAGGATAAGTCTAATAAAGTCAAAATATGAAAAAATCCTGGACAGTGTGCGGAATTTTCTTGTTTTTTCTTAGTTTACTTAATTAAAATGAGCTACTGCAACACAATTCATTAACATTTTGATTACTTCCATTTTGTAAAATGGAAGTTCACTTAATCAGTTAGGACTTCATTAATTATTTTTATTGCTGAAAGTCAGCAGTAAGATTCTAGCTCCCAGTATGCTTTGCGTGGGACTGGATTGGGAGAGAAAATGTTGAAATGAAGTCTCATTTTATGTGTTTTTGAGGAACATCATTATGTTGCAGGGTTGTTTTTTTTTTTTTTTTTTTTTTTTGGTTATCATTGTGTTTAAGAGTTGAGCTTAAGCTTAATTTGAGGTCTGATACAAGAAAACTGTGATGCAAATACTGTGCTGTACATTACATATAGCCTAGTAAAAAAAAAAAGTTGCATTTAGCATGCTAATGTGTGCTTTTGCTAGCTAGTTCTGCTCACATTGTGGGAGGGAAGGGGAAGTATTTGGGATTCAGTGCACATACAGGCAATGATGGATTGTACTGATGAACCTGATTCACTCTGTCGACTTCACTTTACCTCTTTGTCCTCTTCTTTGCCAGTGAGAGAAGCAAAAGGTGACTAAACCCAACAGCTTTATGAATTCAGACTTCCTAAGGTCTCGGCAAACACTGACGTTTCTCTAGACGATCATTCCATCATCTTTCGCAGACTGCTTGATGGCCTTTTCTGATGGCTATCAGCTGATGTGTCTGATGTGAAGAGAAATGAGTTTTGCATGGTCTGTCTTTTTCTGTCATGAATTTTGTTTCCACTCTCTGAATGCAGACTTTTAAATCAATCTGGTTTTGGCTTGCTTCCATCAGTTCTTCTCCGAGGAGCAAATGATTAACTAAACCATTAGAGGTTTTCAATATTTCATAATAACTGTTTGTGATAGAGTTTGTTTTATCCTCTTGGAACCCAGTAATTTATTTATTCACTGTAGTGCACATTTGTTTTTAGTGAATTTCTCTGGAAGCATATAAGCCGTAGTTCATTATCTGAATTGGTGCATCTTAAAGAGGTCATTCTGGGCTTTTCAGAGATACAACTTTTGTATCTGAACATGACAACTTCCTCTCTTTAAAAAATGCTGACATCATGATACCTGTGTGTTTGTGGCTACTGTATAGTTTATATGTATATTATGTCTATGTGTAAATACACTGCTGTTGGAGTCAGTAAGTTTTTTTGTTTTTTTTTCCTGAAATGAATACTTTTATTCAGCAAGAATGCTTTGTAAAATTGATTAAAAGTGGCAGTAAATACATTTATAATATTACAAAATGCTGTTTTTTTTTAAACTTTCTGTTTATCAAAGAATCCTGACAAAAAATGATCATATTAAGCATGAGCACAAATATTAAGCAGCACAACTGTTTTTAACACTGATAATAATCAGATATGTTTCTTGAACATCAAATCATCATATTTGAATGATTTCTGAAGGATCATGTGACACTAAAGCCTGGATTAATAATGCTGAAAATTCAGCTTTATCACAGGAATAAATTACATTTTTAATATATATTAACATAGAAAACAGTTGTTTTAAATTGTAATAATATTTCACAATATTACAGTTTTTACTAAATTTTTGGTCAAATAAATGCAGCCTTGGTGAGGATTATTTCAAAAACATATTACAAAAATGAAATATAAGAGCCACAGCTAATTCATATGTTATTATTGTAAATATATAATATACATATAAACATAATTTTCTACATTTTTTGTAACTGTGTGTCTACAGTGAGTGTGTTTGTGTTGCTAATGTTCCAAACACAAGGTTAAACTGATTGTTGTTTTTGAATAAAGCAGCATCCCTGATGGACCTTAAAGAGCCTTTTTACCAGCTTCCACTTTACCCGTAGCTACAAATATATTGTTTCCATCTTTCCATTCAGAGAGTTAATAGACTCACACTGCTGTTGCCTCCAACGGATTGCCATGGCCTTTGTATTTGCTCACATGCGACTGTGTTTTAATACGGATCACTGATCATGCCGTAATGTAAAACTTCCCTTCTGGGCTCAGCAAAATATGTGTCTATACTAATTTCTCATTCATGGTCTTCATCTTGTGAGTGCAAGCCTTTAGACTGAAAGAGCTGTAATGTTAGATGAAGCATGTTGGCCCTCTTCAGCACAAGAGCCTGTAAAGCACTGCATTTTTTCTCTTATCTTGTGACCAGGGGCGTAGAAGACGTGTCCCCCGCACTTTTAATAAAACGTACATTCGTCCCCTGCACTTTTTCGGGCAAGTGTGTTCACATAGAGGCCAATGTGAATAAATCACATTGGATTTAAATTCAAAGAGACAAGATAGGCTATGCATGACCTCTTAGCCATAGTGAGGAGATGTATAGCCTACATTATGGAGCGCTCACTCTCATGTAATGTATGTTTCATTCATACTGGAAGCCGGAGGGCGCTCTCTCGAAGAATGTCCAAAGTGGTTTCATAGAAGTAATTCAACTATTCGCTGTATAAAAAGCAGAAATGTCTTGACTAATGAAATGTGAAGACAATAAACACAAGATATGGATTATGTATGCTTTTCAAGCCATCTCAATGTATTTATTGACAAAAAAGTATATGAATAATGCAGTGCCAATTGATAGACTTTTTAATGTTTTTGAAAGAAGTTTCTTATGTTCGCCAAGGCTGCATTTATTTAATAAAAAATACAGTAAATAAAAAAAACAGTAATATTGCGAAATATTATTACAAATTAAAATAACTGTTTTCTATGTGAATATATAGTAAAGTGTAATTTATTCCTGTGATCAAAGCTGTATTTTCAGCATCATTACTCCAGTCTTCAGTGTCACATGATCCTTCAGAAATCATTCTAATATGATGATTTGCTGCTCAATAAACATTTATTATTATTATTATCATCAGTGTTGAAAACAGGTTCTTAAAATGATTGTGGAAACCATAATACATTTAATTTTTCTGGATTCTTTATGAATAGAAAGTTCAATGCACTGCATTTATTTGAATTTATTACATTAATTCATTAACATTTATTAAATAGAAATATGTTGTAACATTATAAATGTCTTGTCACTTTTGATAAATTTAATGCATTCTTGATGAATAAATTAATTTATCTCTTTTTTTAATCTTACAACAATGAATCGTATCATGGTTTCCACAAATATATGAAGCAGCACAACTGTTTTCAACACTGAAAATAACCAGAAATGTTTCTTGAGCATCAAATCATCATATCAGAATGATTTCTGAAGGATCATGTGACACTGAAGACTGAAGTAATGATGCTGAAAATTCAGCTTTGACCACATATATTGTTCATTTTACAATATATTCAAATAGAAAAATTGTAATACTATTTCACAATATTTTTTTTTTATTGTATTTTTGATTAAATAAATCCAGCCTTGGTGAGCAGAAGATATTTTCTTTCAAAAACATTAAATCATTTTAATGTTTCCAAACTTTTGATAGGTACTGTATTTTCTGCTTTATTCTGTGTCCCATGAGGACTTAATTCACACTAAAGTGTTTGTAGTACATAAACCAATCATAAAATTGTCATAAAATATAGGTAAAAATATTATAGATATTGGTTATTGTTCAGCAGTGTATTCGATTTCTTATTAAAAGCAAACTGATTTTGAATTAAAAGTAATAAAATAAAAAAAATAATTAAAAAAAATCTGTCAATTAGACAAAGGTCAGATAAAACTGACATTTCTGTCCCCCTCACTTCTGAAACGATGGCTACGCTCCTGCTTGTGACCTACATTTTTTACTTATTCCACATGCTCTTAACTGTCTTACTTTTTATTTAAACAGTAGTATCACACAAGAAAAAGTGCTGTTGAACTGATGTGGCTACAGCCATCACAGCATGACTGAAGGTGCATCTGCATTCCAATTCGCATACTTATGCACTATTACATGTAGTATAATAGTGTGTAGTAGCCTGTTCACACTGAAAATTCCAAAAAGAAAAAGTGCACTTTAAATACCCAGTTGATACACTTCATACAAAAACAGTGTGGAACATTGGACACTTCATGCACTCTACTGTTGTAGCTTCAATTAGACAGCGGAGGGGGAGGGGCTATCAGACTCTGATGTTGAATGACAAAATAACCTTATAAAATTCATACACTACACAGTTGAGTACATAGAGACAGAGTGCATTTAGGCCATGCCCACACCAGGGGGAAAACAATCCAACTCTCTCCGTTGACTTTGTATTGTGTGAAGCTGCCTCCTTGTCATTTCTTGCTTCTGACAAAAGACAGAACAATGCCTAAAAACTGCTGTGCGACAGGGTGTTCAGCAAACAAGCTAAAAAACCCAGAACTAAGTTTTTATAAGCTACAAACTGTGAAAGCCAGCCTTTAAGGAGATAAAAGTGGATACAGGCAATAAGATGTGAAGCATAATTGTGGGATCCTGACACTCAGTATGTCAACGTGTGCAGTAAACATTTTGTCACTGCAGTCAAATATCCAAATGTCAGTTTTATATATTATATTTCCTGTCACCAATTACGTTCCCCTCCAGTGGACGTAGTTCTCAGAGACACGTTGCGCTCTGTCTCAATTGCCTGTATCCACTTTTGTGTACTTAAATGCTCTTTTTTTAGGGGTTGACAGCTTATAAAAACTTATTCTGGGTTTTTTAGCTCGTTTGCTGTACACCCTCTCACATAGCAGCTTTTAGACATTGTTCTGTTTTTTGTTATAAGTCAGAAATGACAAGGAGGCAGCTTCACGCAATACAATCAATGGAGAGGGTTGGATCACCCCTGTTTTCATATTGTTCAGTTAACAATAAGTTATTTAGTTAGATCTAGGGGCCAGAATGTTTTGGAGAGATTTGGGTGGACTTTTTCGACTTGATTTAATAATTAACCACCCAAAACACCCTAGCAACCACCTTCAGTAGCAACAGCCTCCAGCACCCTATCATGGACCCACTCACTCATTTTCTTTAGAAAACATCAAAGTCTAGTTTCTAAAAGTGCTTGCATATTGCTGAAGCATGTCCTGCAGTCTGCTATAGCGTGCGTCTGTCACATCAGATGGTGCCTTACCTCTTTGCAAGACCTTTATTAGGTGTTTTTAGCACAGATGTTAATGTAGCAGTACTGATAATGAAATAAAGCAACATGGTGTTTCTTTAAACATCATTTTAGAAGAGTTTGCTTTCTATTTTTTTTTTTGTAAAAGATGCTGCAGTGATGTTTATGCTGCATTACATGGACTCATGAGCAGTGTTGGGGTAACGTATTACAAGTGACTTGAGTTACGTAATCAGATTTACCTTTTCAAGTAACTAGTGAAGTAACGCATTACTTTTTCAGTTTATAACAAAATGCTGGTTACTTCTTTCAAATAAGTAACGCAAGTTATTTTTTCAGAGGCATTATGTTTGCTGTGTGAACATGATGGTTATTGTAGTTCTAGACTAAATGTGAACATGCATTTACTCATCTCACTTGCACTAAAACATTCAGTATTCCTCAAAATGAATAAAAACAGTGAAATGCAATCTCATAATTTTTCGCAGACCTGTAAAAATTTAATTATGTTAAATAATACAAATATAATATATGTATTTAATCTTACTTTATTAAGCAATGTCTTTGCTTCTGACCTTGAATGATCTAATTTAACCATATTAATAAGCAAAAAATACTTTTGATTAGATTTATAAATAAGAGTGTTAAACTTCCTTGTCCTGTATCCTATTCTTTAATCCAGAATGGCAGCACAGCTGAAAGGTGTGGTTGAGTTGCACCCTCTACTGTACAGGCGTATAATTATGCATAATTATGGGTGTTAACATTTGCAAAAATAGAACTTAGTAACGCAAAAGTAATGTAACGCATTACTTTTCATGAAAAGTAACTAAGTAACACAATTAGTTACATTTTAAGGGAGTAACGCAATATTGTAATGCATTACTTTTAAAAGTAACTTTCCCAATACTGGTCATGAGTGCTTCGAAAACTTTATTCAAACAATATTATATACTATGAAAGTTTAATATTTAAAAAAAAAAAAAAAAAAAAAAAAACAGCCTATGTTAAAGAAATATTTATAGAAAACTGCTGATTAAGTAACATATTCAGTATTGGAAAGTTGATTCTTTGTTTCAATTAATCAGTCTGCAAATGATTATTAAACGGATAGTTCACCCAACAATGAAAATTTTGTCATTGTTTACTCACCGTCAAGTTGTTTCAAACCTCAGTGTAAATCAATGGAAGTTGACTGTTGCCATTGACTTACACAGAAGGAAAAAAATATTACGGAAGTCATTGTCTTCCCTCAACTGCCTGGTTACAAAACATTCTTTAAAATATCTTCTTGAGTTGTCACTCAAAAGTGTTCCCAGAAGTCTGCATTAAACTTTATATATTTTAATTAATCATTAAAAGTATATAAATTGAACTAAACATAATTTTAATTGGCTCTACAATTTTATATATATATATATAATATATATATATATAATTAATTACATAGCTATGCTTATCGCTGTTTTGAAAATGTGTTTTTAAATGAGTGTGATTTATGTTACAGTCCCGTTTTTCCCGTTTTGACTCTCCCAAAGGAGATACATAAAAAATTCATGAAGTATCATGAAGTATATACTCCAGCTCACTTTAAAAAGCAGCAGCCGATCAATTTAAAAAGAAAGCCAGAGAGAAACGCCTCCAAGAGACAAGACTTTTGTGACCTTTGTGCTATTTTGCTCCAAGTTTCACTTGTTTGTAAAGGTCCTCAAACTTGACCTTGCTTAACTTCTTTACAAAATGTGTTTTTACTTCCAGTATTATTTTCAATGCTATATTTGTTGTTGGTGCTTGTGTTTCCTCCTTTCTCCTGTGTGTTCATTCTTGATGAAAGCAAAGTAGAATATTCCTTTAATGATTTCCTTTTGTTTCTTATTTTCTCTTGATCTCTGAGACAGTATGAATAATAAGCATTTGTGTGTGTGTGCGTGACTGTGTTTCTGTCACTGAATACTGTATTCCCATTACAAAGCTGCCAGAGGCATCCGGTTATGAACCAGTCGCTCTGTGTCATGTTTTTGCCTGCATTGCGTGTGAATGTCTGAGTGAAATCGAAATCAGAACTTTCCATTAGTTTGTTGTATTTTAGCTTCTGTTTTATTCAGTGAGCCTGACTACAGCATGATCACATGATCACCTCTATCACCTCATCTTCTGGTCTGCAGCAGCGATGGCGTTACTTTGAAACTAGCTTAGCACACAACAAGCTTTTCATAATTAAACCAGCTGAAAAAGACAGCTTCAATGTCATTCAAAAGTTTGAGGTCGGTACCAAATCTTACCAAACCCAAACTTTTAAACAGAGGTGTGTCATTTTAATATTTTTTTGTTACACTACACTACTTCTTATGAGAAGAGTAGTTACTATAAAAAGATATAATCCACACACCTCTCACACACAATACACACATTAATTTTTTATATAATTTATTGAAAATGTGTTGTGCTGTGTCCGACATGCACTAACAGGGGTCATATAGTCTTAGTTTGATAGTCTTGATAGTTTGTCTTACTAAAATTACAGTGGTAAAACAAAGTAACATTTCATTATTCTCGATACCACAGCAAATCCAATATGCTATTAAACACCCTCTTTTATTAATTTATTTATAATAGAAATAAAGACAATTAAATTCAAATTATGGCCTTCAATTTTTTTCAATTAAATCAACATAGCCCCAAGTGATTGCAAGTAATTACTGAAGTAAACAGTCAGCAATAATAAACAAAGAAGTAAATGAAGCGCAGTAAGTGGGTTTCTCATTTTCTTGTCAGTGTTGTTGATTGGACAATATTAATGACTTAACAGACTGTGACAGACTGTGTAAAACCAGATCAAAACCAGTATATTAAAACAAAGTTTGTCTAGTCTTGACATCCCTAGTTTTATCTAATCAACAGGCTGGTTTGCGCTCAGATGGGCAGGTCTTGTCTGATCTGATCTGATGTGGTTTGGTCTGCTCTGTTGGCATCTCTCATTGTCAGCCTCAGTGTGCAGCTCATCAGAAGCTGGGCTCTGTAAAACACCAACTCAACTGTTTGAAAAGCATCTCACTCCTCTTCACGCTGTGTTCTGCTCTAGCGCCGGACTGTCTTTTCCTCTCTTTCTCATGCACTCAGTGCCTTTGATGTCTCTCCAGCTCTCCCTCCTCTTGTTTTAGACACACACTCGTTCGCTGCTTCTCCACCCCTCGTTGTGTCTTCAGTGAGGCTTTAGGGTGTTTCAATCTGCTCCTCAGTTCAATAGTCAGAGCACTGCCCAGGGAGTCACCAGTTCTTGTGTACTGAAACCATCCCTTTCTAGAGATTACCACAATGCACTATAAAAATGTGAGTTATTAAGAGAAGATTAAAAAGACCCCACTTTTTGTTTTCTAATTTATTACTTTTATTATATTTACTTTGTTTTAACGTTTTCTGAATGCCATTATGTGTGCGTATATCATTATGCAAAACTACATTTTTCAGTAGCATGACAGTAGCTCAGCTGTTTTAAGTGTAGCTTTTCCCCAAAAAAGCAATTTTTTCCAACAAGTAGTGACAAAATTTTACATGTATTCATTTGTTTTCATCCAGAGCAGCTTACATCGCACTCCAATATATTTTATTACTGTCTCCTGTATGTTACCTGATAGTGTTGCTAGCGCCAGTTGAGCCCTAATTGAAATCCTCATCCATTTTTTACCTTATTTTTTGTCATATTTATACACTGAAGAAAATTATAAATGCAACACTTTTGTTTTTGCCCCCATTTTTCATGAGCTGAACTCAAAGAACTTTTTCTATGTACACAAAAGGCCTATTTCCTTCAAATATTGTTCACAAATCTGTCTAAATCTGTGTTAGTGAGCACTTCTCTATGCCAAGATAATCCATCCACCTCACAGGTGTGGCATATCAAGATGCTGATTAGACAGCATGATTATTGCACAGGTGTGCCTTAGGCTGGCCACTCTAAAATGTGCAGTTTTACTGTATTGGGGGGGTCCAAAAACCAGTCAGTATCTGGTGTGACCACCATTTGCCTCACGCAGTACAACACATCTTCTTCGTATAGAGTCTATTAGGTTGTTGATTGTAGCCTTTGGAATGTTGGTCCACTCCTCTTCAATGGCTGTGCGAAGTTGCTGGATATTGGCAGGAACTGGAACACACTGTCATATACGCCGATCCAGAGCATCCCAAACATGCTCAATGGGTGACATGTCCGGTAAGTATGCTGGCCATGCAAGAACTGGGATGTTTTCAGCTTCCAGGAATTGCAACATGGGGCCGTGCATTATCATGCTGCAACGTGAGGTGATGGCTGGGGATGAATGGCACAACAATGGGCCTCAGGATCTTGTCACGGTATTTCTGTGCATTCAAAATACCATAGTCATGTCAATGGCGCAGTATTTATTTATTTTTTTGTTATTTAAAGAGCGCGTTAGTAATATGCTCCTATAGGCGGGTACACAATGCACGTATCTGCTTGATACACACACAGGGACTCGCAACAACGTGCCATATATTAAAAATAAAAGGATTACAACGCTGTAACCTTGTGCATGAGCAGATCCGTTTCCTCTCTGGAGAAGCGTTCGGTCTTTCTGCTTGAAAAATGTAAATAGAAGTTTGCCATGGTGCAAACGCACCTGGATGTATATTCACCTCTGTATATCTCTGCGGCATCACTGATGAAGAGTAATTAGCTGGTAGTGAAGTAGATTTACTTATTGTTGAGTTAACAAAGATTATCATGAGCATTATGTTTTAAGCGAATGTCATAACAAATGTCAGTAGACCGAGAAGATTTTAAAACGAGCGGTTCATTCATAAATCAATAAGATCTTACCTTCATGCTGTGGAAATATAGTCCGGAAGACAGAATAAAATGAGCGCAGCACTGAAAAGGGCGAAGCTACATAAGGTCTATATAGACCAAAAAAAAACCATTTGTAGTCAAAAGAAATCATACAGGTTTGGAACAACGTGATGGTGAGTAAATGATACATTTTTGGGTGATCTAACCTTTTAAGATATTGCTCACTTTTTTGCTTAGTAGCTCTTTGAAAAGTGAATGGGAGCTAGGCTTTTAAAGTAGCTTCCCCAACACACACTCTTATGATATGTGACACTTCAGTAAATACTCAGTGCAGTAGTATTGCCCTTGACCTGCTACATTTGTCAGTGCTACAGTGAGTTAAATATAACCGTTTTGAGGTTTTGACTAAGACTAGAGGTCAAATGTGTTTCTGATCAGGGCATTAAGTGCAGCTCTCCACATGGCAGATGTGCTGTAGCAGTGGCTGTCATTGCCAATTCCTCCCTCTCGAGCTCCTTTCATCTCCATCTCCGGCAATCTCGACATTCCCTGGCCCTTCTGCCAGCGAGGCTCATGAGGGTTGACAGTTACGCCCAGTGATGCTGCAGCATTAGAGATGATTCTCCAGGGCCCCGGGGTCTCACCAAGCTACAAAGAGAGAGAGAGAGAGATAGAGAGATAAAATTAGCCCTCAGGAAGGGGAATTGGAGACTCTGAGGTGGGAGGAAAGGGGAAAGCCTTACAAGAAGAACGGTGCCTTCTGGGAAACAAATAGCTTGAGACATGAAAGACACAAGGAAGAAAAAATCTTCTAGAGGGCGTCGTCCCTCGCAGATATAGTGTTAGCAAGTGCAGTATGGCATAGATTTTATGTGAATCATATTTCTGTGTGAATGGAAAGTGAGCATCTAATTTAAGGATTTCAAATGGTTGTATTGTAAAAAAATTTTCCCCCAAAAAAGGACACACTAAGGTATTTTTTTGTTGAATGAGTGATTTCATTTGTTAAGAGAGTGAAGAGGAGTGGATGAGTGTGGAAACAGAGAGAATGGGATCATTAAAGAGAGATGCATATCAAGAGACTGATGGGAGGGTGAGGAGAGATATCAAAGAGGGCTGATGACATCTCTGAGAGGGGTGTGAAAATTCGGAAATAAAATCAGATATAAGAGAGGAAGGAGTTTGTATACAGAAACAGAGATTAATGATATAAGCAGATTTTGTAAAGGCACACTTTAATCCAGGCCTGGAGCAGGACTCTATTTTATTTTCTAAAACAGATGCAGTGAAGTATTAGAACAAAAACAGTGGAACCGGGACATTTTTCTCTCTCCCTCCTCTTTGTGTTCCCCGTGTCTTACACCTTTATCCTCAAGTGAGACCTGTATTAAAAACAGTGATGCCTCAGATGAGGCCCATGTTTACAGAACATTGTGTCTGTGAGCACCTGTTCAAAACTTTGCTCTCATTTAAGTTGAATTATTCATCAGGGGTCACAAACCAGAACATTTCTCACTGAAAGTCTCCTAGGCTTATCAGAGTGAGGAAAAACATTATTTTGTAGGAGAAATGAACAGACTTAACATTCGGCTCAGTTTGCACAAAGTAATCTCAGAGTTTTTATGCACACGGAGCAATGTCAGTCAGTTCTTGCAGCAAAGTATGAATAATATTCAGGATTGTGTTTCTGATTCTTATAGCCCCTTATGTCATTGAAATGCCATTCACCTTCATCTCTACTTACCTGTCCTTATGGCTGTGAGTATTTACTGTATGTGTGTGGAGATCAGGATTGTGTGCCTGGTCTGATGAGACTTAATTTCTGCTGCAACATTCAGAAAAGTTCAGAATTCAGTGTAAACAAAATGAATGCATGGATCAGTCCTGCCTTCTATCAGCGGTTCAGGCTGATGCTGTAAAGATGTGGAGGATATTTTCTTGGCACACTTTGGACACAGAAGTGTCAAATGAGCATTGTTTAAACACCACAGCCGACCTGAGTATTGTTGCTGACCATGTCCATCCCTTCATGACCACATCTTCTGATGGCTACTTCCAGCAGGATAACGCACCATGTCACAAAACTCAAATCATCTCAAACTGGTTTCTTGAACAAGAAACAATGAGTTCACTGTACTCAAATCACCTCCACAGTCACCAGATCTGAATCCCATATAGAGCACTTTTGGGATGTGGTGGATTGGGAGATTCGCCTGCAATTTTGTCCGATTTCCCAATACTTTTTTTGCTTCTAATCAAAGTTTGTAGTATTGTGATTCACCTCTTAGCTGGTTGGTTTGGTTCATGGAATATAATTCTTAAAGGTGCCCTAGAACTTTTTTTCAAAAGATGTAATATAAGTCCCCTGAATGTGTCTGTGAAGTTTCAGCTCAAAATACCCCATAGATTTTTTTTAATTCATTTTTTTTAACTGCCTATTTTGGGGCATCATTATAAATGAGCCGAGTCAGGGCTACTGGCCCTTTAATTCTCCTGCTCCACGCCCACAGAGCTCACGCTTGCCTTAAACAGTGCATAAACAAAGTTTACACAGCTAATATAACCCTCAAATGGATCTTTACCAAGTGTTCGTCATGCATGCGTCGGATTATGTGAGTATTGTATACTGTTATAATGTTTACATTTGATTCTGAATGAGTTTGAGGCTATGCTCCGTGGCTAACGGCTAATGCTACACTGTTGGAGAGATTTATAAAGAATGAAGTTGTGTTTATGAATTATACTGACTGCAAGTGTTTAAAAATGAAAATAGCGACGGCTCTCTTGTCTCCGTGAATACTGTAAGAAACGATGGTAACTTTAACCACATTTAACAGTACATTAGCAACATGCTAACGAAACATTTAGAAAGACAATTTACAAATATCACTAAAAATATCATGTTATCATGGATCATGTCAGTTATTATCGCTCCATCTGCCATTTTTCGCTGTTGTTCTTGCTTGCTTACCTAGTCTGATGATTCAGCTGTGCACAGATCCAGACGTTCTGCCCTTGTCTAATCCCTTTCATAATGTTGGGAACATGGGCTGGCATATGCAAATATTGGGGTCTTACATATTAATGATCCCGACTGTTACGTAACAGTCTGTGTTATGTTGAGATTCGCCTGTTCTTCTGAGGTCTTTTAAACAAATGAGATTTATATAAGAAGGAGGAAACAATGGAGTTTGAGACTCACTGTATGTCATTTCCATGTACTGAACTTTTGTTATTCAACTATGCCGAGGTAAATTCAATTTTTCATTCGATGGCACCTTTAAACAAAGACCTTTTAAAAATCCCTATGGGGAAAATGTCTCTTGTGTCTTTCAGTTTTTTCCTTTAGTATTCTCAGAACAATGAGTTTTATAATTAGATTCTCATTCCAGTAGACGTGCTGTCTGGTATACTGATGCAGCACTGAAGGAGAGTTTAGAGGTGGTGCAGCCTATTGGCTAAAGATAACTGAAAGATTGTGGTTCAAACCCTGAGAAAAGTAAACAATGAATTAGCAGCATTGCAAGAAACAAGTTATTTTATATCCCAGGTTGCATTACAGAGATTGTCCTGTAATATGTGTTAGGGTAATTTTTTTGATAAATGCATCATCTAAATGACAGATGTGTAATATTCCAGCTCATCCATCTCTCTGGATTGGTCCAAGCAGAGCTCTTGTAGGTTGATGAGCACCACACACAACCCATCAATGTTACGTAATGAAACCCACTCAGAGCACAGTGTGGAGGCAGGAAATGTTTTTGAAAGTCTCTTATGTTTACCAAGGCTGCATTTATTTGATCAAAAATACAGTAAGAACAGTAATACTGTGAAATATTATTACAATTGAAAATAACTGTTTTCTATTTTAATATTTTCAATTGTAATTTATTCCTTTCAGCATTATTACTACAGTCTTCAGTGTCACAATCCTTCAGAAATCATTCTGATATGATGATTTACTGCTCAAGAATCATTTCTTCTTATCATTAAACAGTTGTGCTGCTTGATATTTTTGTAAACTGTACATGCATTAGCATACATACACAATCTTTCATAAATGAACAGCCACACACTAGTTGCCCTTTTGCAATGGACACATTTCTCAAGACCCAAGTGTATAAACTACATGATCCTTTAATAAAGAAGCTCTGCCAACAACATTTGTTAACGTCCTTTAATAATACTTTAGAAAACATGTTGCTCAGATCATTCTAAAATTGTGTTGTGCAAGATCCCATCCCCCTTCCTCAGTACCTGATAATGGACTTTCATGCTGAAGCTAAAGAGTTTTGCTAAAGCTGGTTGGCTAACTGAAAACACAAAGAAAGGAAAGTATTTTAGTTTTGGTGTTAATTTGGTATTAATTTGGTAATCACAGATTCTACATCTTGGAAGTATGACCAAAATAAGAATTTTCACTTGAAAATGTCTTGTGATAAAGTCACTGACCAACTGAGAAAAAAGCATTACGATAAATCATGCTGCCAACGGTGATTAAATCTAACGATCACGTCAAGCCATGAAAATTATTATTATTGTTGTACTTTGTTCTTAAATTGTTAATGTTAACAACATCAGCAATGCGTGACTGTGTATTTAGTGTGTATTAGCATTCATTTCTGTAGCCACTCCACAGTCCGAAGTCTTTTTTTTTTTTTTTTACTACGGGTGAATCTCCAGTTGTCGCTGAAGATTGTCATTTGGACCTTTCTGGATTACAATCTGCCATCAAAATAAAAAGTTTATTATTGCAACTGCTGTGAGAAAAGGTTATAAATGATCCATCACCTGCAGCATCCTTACATGCCATATAGCTACTAGCTGGGACTCCTTCTTCATGTAAAGCCGAGGACACACTTAATGAATGTAAGGCCGATTATGAATGTAAATTGATACTTATGACTGATCGCACCCAAACGCGTCCAGTCAGAGCCAGTTGCGTTCAATCGGCGATTACAGTCGGTATTTAAATGGTTAGTTCACCCAAAAATGAAAATTCTGTCATTAATGACTCACCCTCATGTCGTTCCAAACCCATAAGACCTCAGTTCATCTTCAGAACACAGTTTAAGATATTTTAGATTTAGTCCGAGAGCTTTCTGTCCCTCCATTGAAAATGTATGTACGGTAGACTGTCCATGTCCAGAAAGGTAATAAAAACATCATCAAAGTAGTCCATGTGACATCAGCGGGTCAGTTAGAGGTTTTTGAAGCATCGAAAATACATTTTGGTCCAAAAATAACAAAAACTACGACTTTATTCAGCATTGTATTCTCTTCCGGGTCTGTTGTCAATCCGGGTTCACGACTCCGCAGTGACGCTGCTGATGTAAGACGCTGCTGACGTGTTATCCGGTGCATCCGAGCTTTGTTTACAGTCTGATGGAGACACACGCTGTATTCAAGCTATTCTACATTGTTTGTATTTTGGTATTGCTATATTTTTTAAAATGGTGCGTAAGTGTGCATGTTGCGGATGTCCTAATCGCCAAAAACAACGACGTAAAAGTGCATTACCAACGCCGACAGATGAAAGGATTCAATGGAATCAATTTAATGGAATCAATTCAATGGAAAGGATTCCGGAAGAGAATATAATGCTGAATAAAGTCGTCGTTTTTGTTATTTTTGGACCAAAATGTATTTTCGATGCTTCAAAAACCTCTAACTGACCCACTGATGTCACATGGACTACTTTGATGATGTTTTTATTACCTTTCTGGACATGGACAGTATACCGTACAAACACTTTCAATGGAGGGACAGAAAGCTCTCAGACTAAATCTGAAATATCTTAAACTGTGTTCTGAAGATGAACGGAGGTCTTACGGGTTTGGAAGGACATGAGGGTGAGTCATTAATGACATAATTTAAATTTTTGGGTGAACTAACCCTTTAAGTGTGCTTCAGTCGCAGGAAACAATCGCTGTGTGTTGAGCACAGTCTTAGAATGTTTTAGCTAGTCATTAAATGTGTGCCCGGCTTAAACAAACATGAAGTAATGAAGCAAAGACAAGCGGCCGCATGCTTGAATTTCCCACGGAAACCCACCAGTACCGATTTCATTATAAAACATTATTACAAGCTTACCGTTGTGAATCGGGCTAAGGTAAGGAGATAGTTTTGAACATTGGCTGGTTATGTACTTGCTCAAAAAATTATTTTGGATCATTTTTAACCAAAACAAGTTACAGACTTTAGCTTTAAAATGTTCTTATCATTTAGAATATACCTAGATGGAAACAGCTAATTTATTATTATTATTATTTTACCAAAAACGATTTTATTTGTCTTCAGTGTTTTGCTTAAACTTCTCTGTGCATTTTGTTGGTTGCTAAACTGTTGTATTGGCATGTTTGGCTTTGCCAGCGCAGCTGACATCCACATTAGACCTTCACATGCATTGAGCAGACAGATCTCGCTGTACCAAGCGTCATTGAGAAAAGTCAGCAGCCGAGCTGCATTCCAGTCAGCAGAGCTGAAGCTTGTTTTTGCCTAGCTGACCTCCAACTGATCCAGATCAATGGAACGAGGAGCCAGCTGAAAGCAAAAAATACAGTCTGTACTTTCACTGCACACCTGCACATACTGCCGGGTGTGGGGAAAATGACCATGAGGATTTTTATATATATATATATATATATATATATATATATTTTTTTTTTTTTTTGGGTCAGGTGAAGGACTATCAATTGGTTGAGGTAGAAAGAAGCAGAGAAGACAGATTTGGAAGCCTTCGAGATGTTTTCTTCTTTGATCTGGAGTTGAACTTGAGCTTTGTGGTTTAAAAGAATCACAAGTCAGATGTTTGACATTCTCTCACCCCTTCATAATTTATGACTTTTCGAAGGCCTTTTATCAGTTCCTTCTCTTTAATGCATCTTCTTTTAATGCATCTTTAATGCATTGTTTCACGTTGCATTGCTTTTCTACTATACAGTATATCGCTGTTTATTTAATTTTTCCTCTGCTTGTGTCTCTTTTTGCAGTTGTAGAAATGGCGATGAACAGCATCCTCAACTCTGATGACATTAAGAAAGCACTGGATGCATTTAAAGGTAAATGTGATCCACCTTGTCATCTACATATGTACTCTAATATATGATTTGAAAAACAAATAGATGAAATTAACAAATAGATCTTTATAATTGTTGTAAAAAATGAGTATACATTTTCTAAAATCACTTCTTTCTAGAGGGCCATTCACACTGTCTTTGCATTTCACTTTGCTGTTTTCCATACGTAAACAGGCTCTAGACAGACATCTTTGGCCATTGTAATCGCGTTTTGCATCTTTTGCAGTGTTTCATGCATAACACAGAATTGAGAGTTGCAACGCTCAAAATAAAAGAGGTGTTCCATTTTCAGGCAAATTTTTCATAGTTTCCAGACAAAACATCACTGATTCTCTCTGTGTTGTGATCTTCTTGTAGCCGTCGACTCATTCGACCACAAGAGGTTTTTTGAGATGGTCGGACTGAAGGCGAAGTCGGCTGAGGATGTGAAAAAGGCTTTCCATGTCCTGGATGCTGACAATAGCGGATTTATAGAAGAAGAGGAACTTAAGTAAGATTTACACCATTTCTACACTACGAAAATTAATAATAAAAAATTACACAATAACCGCGATACCCCCCTGTGCTAGGTAGCGCCGATAGAAGATGATATTGTGTATGTAAGATAGCCATACAAGATATTGTCAAATGCTATATATCAGCCATATCATCAGAGGATTTGCTGTTTCCAATTAACGTATTCATTATTATTATATTATTAGACTACTTTTATTATTACATTAATATTACAATTAATTTGCCCTGCAATAATTCTTTAGTGCATCAGTGCATAACTGACACGCTGTGTGAGGATAATAGGAAAAAAGGTGTTAGATTAGGTTAGTCCTCATTTCAAAAATGACTTGTTTAACACAATCACTTCTCTTCTCATTTTTTCACTGTATGGGCCACAAGAGAAATATTAAGAAAATAAATTAAGACAGTTATCAGTTAACAGCACAAAGTAGATTCAGCTCTCATCGTCTCTGAGAGAATATTGGCCGTTAATGCAATGTCAGATGTCCAAAAACTTTCACTTTCTGTAGAGAATAATTGTCTGGGGTATAACTGTCACGCAAAATTTGCGCATTGCTTCTGTGATATCCACTGGCTCGCCTGCATGGTTTAAAAGGGAAATATTTCCAATGTTTTGACGTGAGATTTTTCTTTATTCACATTTTGCGCACGTCATTTCTCATGCTAATACAATCGATTCAATTATTAAATAAATGAGCAAATAAACAAGTAGGCTAAATTAAACACCCAAACCCCCTCAGACTTGTGGTTTATGGGGGGGGCTGCGGATTTGCTCTACGCCATTGCTTGTAACCCGTAACATTTATAATTGAAACTTTCTGAATAAAGGCGAGTAAACAAGAGGTTTGACAGGTGTTTGACTCGCTCTGTTTCCTCTTTGCAGGTTTGTTCTGAAGGGTTTTGCTACAGATGGGAGAGACCTGACCGATAAGGAGACCAAAGCATTCCTGCAGGCTGCGGACAAAGATGGAGATGGAAAGATTGGAGCAGAAGGTAAAATGAAAGGAATATACCGTAACACCAGGGGCGTTGTGCATTTTTTTTTTTTTCTTTATTTTTTTTTTTTTTTTGAGGGAGCAACAGTGGGAGTCCTGGCTCGCTTGATAAGTGATAAGATAAGAAAATACTTTTTTTAAATAAAAAAAAAAAGTGTAATATGTGTAATAGTGGTGTAATTTTCAAATCCAAACATGCCTCAGTTTGAATAGGAATACCGATTAAAAATGACCATGAATACTGTGTGTATCTAGCTTACTGTGTCATAATACGCACACTTCTAAAGCCTCTAAACTGTGAACATGATCAAAACTTTGCTGAAAAACCTGTTGTGCACAATATACTTCATTATGTTGTCTCAAGTTATCAAGTTATGTTAATTTTGTAAAGCAGATGTAAGAATAACTTTCATATTGTTTGTAATATTTCCAGATAAACAACTACTGGACCAAAGTGACTTAGTTTTACTGATTGGTTATATTTTTAAGAAAAATCATAAAATGTGAGTGTCAAATGTGATCCGTCTAACTTTTGAGGAACTTTCATTTGTCCATCTCTCAGTTGCATTGCTTTATATGTTTTGCCCCCACAATAAAAACTGCGTCTGGGAGGATCAATTTCAGAGAATTCCCCCTGATCAAAAGAGTACAACAGTTTTTATAGACTAAGTGGTAGACAAACATGACATGATTCATTACATTCATTATTTTCTCTAATATGATTGGTTCTTCTTATGTTACTAGGTAAAAGCAAATTTGGATTAGTTTGTTAGGGTCATGAAGCTATATTTATATACTCAGACAACTGTCTAGCTCTCTTATTATATTCAGCATCTAGTTTTGTTTCCTCTATTTGCTGTATTTAAACACGTATTCAGACACACTTTGGTGTTAGGGACGTTTAGTTTTCAAAAGCATGACAATGTTAATTCAAAATCAAATGTTAACCCTGCAAGAAAAGGGAATGTTAGTTATGTTTATTTAAAAATTCTAATTAAATTTTCCTTTACATAAGCTATTAGAATTTCATCTTAGTTTTTGGCCATATAAATATCATCAACCAAATTCCATATTTTTTGCTCCATATTCTCATTATATCATACTATATGAGCTATTAAAGCCTGATGTATCAAATATATACTCAATAATAATAATAATAATAATAAAAATACATATATATATATATATATATATATATATATATATATATAATGAAACTTTTTTTATTTTATCTATAAATGTTTAAAAAACCTTCACTTTTAAAAATAATAAAAAAAATATTTTTTGGACTATTATTTCATATGTCAGGTTTTACAGGGTTAATTTTTGGACAGAAATAACTCCGATTCAAACTGCTTACTCACAAACAAGTGTGAATATTTTAGATTGATTCATTAAAAATAACTTTTTTATAAGGTCACTTGAAACAGACCGATTCTGCAAATCTACAAATGCATACAAACTGACTAGATTTTAAAATTGTCGCAATTCCTTTTGTATTTTATTTTTATTTTTGCACTTAAAACTATTTTAGTCACAGTCTAGAGCCCTTATGGACATGATGCTTTTACTAAACCACATTATTTACTTTTTCATCATAAACTACTAATAAGTTCTCTCTCTCTTTCTGTTTCAGAGTTTGCTGCTCTGGTTCGTGAATAAACGTCACGGACTCTTGGCCTGTTCATACCTCATGACCCCTTGACC